>NW_021144379.1:0-56065 GCF_004193775.1 Glycine soja
GGAATCTGTGGATGATGCTTGATCAGTATTAGGCTAAACTATCATGAGGAATTGGGGTTGTCATACCCTAATTTCGTCCGGGGACCTTTGCTCGATGACGTGCGACCATTCTTTGGTCCTCGTGAGGTGCTTGGCACCCATCATTAGGCAATTTGTGAAATTTCAGGACATGTCGAAAAACCAAAAAATATTGATGCACAATCCGTAAGTTTCCGTGACACACCGGAAATCAAATGGAAGCATCGTTGCATAATTAAGTGAGGTTCCGTAACATTCCGTAAGTCAAAAAGGGGATGATTATGTAATCCGCAAGGTTCCGTAACATTACGGAAAGAAAACAAGTATCGTTACGAAATTCGTAAGTTTCCGTAACTTTACGAAAAAAGAATCACCAAAAAATAGCAGAGGGGGGTGTACTTAGTAAAAATGGGGGTGCAAATAGCACCCAGGCCCATTTGGGCCCTCCAGAAGATTCCTCCAGAAGGCGGTTGCTTCTGGAGGAAGCAACCCTGCTCGCCTGGGCGAGCTGAGCTCGCCTGGGCGAGCTGGGCGGCAACCACCTCCCCTATTTTGCTATAAATAGGGGAGGAAAGCAAGAAGGAAGGGTCCAGCCCCTTAGGCACTTCTCTCTCTTTCGAATTTGCTTGGAAAAATTGTTTCCGTGAAGAAAATCTAAGCCGAGGCGCTTCCGAAACGTTTCCATAACGTTTTCCGTGAGGAATCTCGCAAAGCTTTCAACCGTTCTTCGACGTTCTTCATTCGTTCTTCATCGTTCTTCGATCTTCAACGGGTAAGTACCTCGAACCAAGCTTTTCGATTCATTCTATGTACCCGTAGTGGTCCACATTGTGTTTCGTGCATTTTTATTCTCGTTTGTTTACTTTTTATACCCCCTGTTGACGTGCTTAAGCCATTTTACTTAAGTCATTTCTCGCTTAACTTAAAAATAAAATAAATTTCCACCGAACGTTTGAATTGTATTATCCATTAACTTCGGTCAAAATAAATTCCGACCGTTCGGTCGTGCCGTAACCACGTTGGAAATCAAAAAGAGGTAAAAAATAATATAATAATCAAAAAGACATCTTTTAGTAAAATAAAGCGGAAAATCAATCGGACGTTTTCTCTTTGGGATTTCTCATTCTTAATCGAATTGATTAATAACTAAAGTGAAACTAAAGGCTAAAATCAATTCGCCTAGTCAAGCTCGTCCATAAAAATAGGCTTTTGAAGTTTGTCATTTCAATTTCTCACTAAGCAAAATGGATCATTTTTAAGGTCCAACGCCTTAAAATGATCACCACTTAAGTAAAGAATCGCTTGATAAGAAAGAACTACGTAGGTCTGATTTTCTCATCCCAAATTGAGGAATACGTAGGAGCAAAGGGAAACACCCTTGTCGACCACAAAAAAGGAAAAATATAAAAAGGGTATAAAGGATATAAGAACATAAAAGGGAACATAAAAATCAAAGTCATGTTTGCACATTCGATTAAAGGCTGCCGTCCCTTGGGGACGGATGTGTGGGGTGCTAATACCTTCCCCGTGCGTAAATACAACTCCCGAACCTTTCACTTAAAAGTTCGTAGATCGCGTCTTTTCCGGTTTTTCCGACGTTTTCCTCAAATAAACGTTGGTGGCGACTCCGCGCGTATTCCTTTCGTGGAACGCGCATCCCGCGAGTCTCGCGTCGCCCTCCCACCGAAGGGTAGGTTGCGACAGTTGGCGACTCCACTGGGGATGTTTTTAGAGAGTTAGGCCATTTAATCTTGTGCAATGTTTTATCATGACTTTCTCCTTTGTTTGTTTCCCTTTATTTGTCTTATGTTCTTGTGTATATAAACTATCTGTTGCTTTTAGTGTGTTTTAGAATGTATGCATGAGGTAAATATTTATTCATTTGATGCACACAAACACCAACACTATTTGCACACACTGTGAGTGAAAAAGGGCCCTATACCCGGGTTCATGGGAGCATAAGGAGTGGAGGTGAATCTGTGATCATGCTAGGTCTCCGACTTGCTTGATTACAGTGAACCCTCATCTAGAGCTTTTCTCTTTGAAAACCTATTGTTGCTAGTAGTCCCTACTGCTACAATATGTTCTTCAAAGGGGATGATACCTCTAGAAACCATCAAGAGAGATATAACTACCTTGGGGATTATTGCTAAAAGCCTTGTTAGTTCTCTCCCTTATAGGTCCCTTAAATAGGGGCACGAAGCAAACACGCTGCGTGCCATTTTTTCACACTGCCATGCATGAGTATCATATACCCTTTTGCTTATGTTCGGTAAATATTGTCATACTGTGCACATTCCCGCATTGTGTCTTTTGCATAGGCATTGCATATGGGTTCTGTCTTGATCCCTGCTGTAAACCAACCAACGGAGGGTCCGTGTCGCCTTCTTAAAAACGTGCGTTGGGGCATTTCGCTACCCCTAGACGTCGTATCTAAGAAGGGGACAAATTCCCCGGACCCCCGTATTCGTAAATTGCATCTGTGTCATATGCATTTCTTCATGCATTCATCCATCCCACCCATGAGATATCGGAGTTTTGATTTGCACCAGCTTTTGTCTCACTTTAGTAAGCATGGGAACAAATCAAACCGGCAAGAGGTTCTACCAAGTCAAGGTCAAAAGCCCAGATACCACCAGCATCAAGGAATTAGGGCGGTTGATGGAACCCCTCCAAATGCAAGCCTTTCGCAAGACTTACGGAAAGATCTTAGAGTTGACCATAGCAGAAGTGTCCATAGAAGCCATTGCATCACTCACCCAATACTACGACCAGCCTTTGAGATGCTTCACATTCGGAGACTTCCAATTAGTACCAACCATTGAAGAATTTGAAGAAATTCTAGGATGTCCTCTCGGGGGAAGAAAACCATATCTTTCCTCCGGATGTCTCCCCTCCTTGAGCAGAATTGCAACTGTGGTCAAGGATTCCGCAAGAGGTTTGGACCGCATAAAACAGACTCGGAACGGCATAGCGGGCCTACCACAGAAGTACCTAGAAGACAAAGCGAGGGGTATGGCCAATCAAGGAGAATGGGTCCCGTTTATGGATGTGTTAGCTTTGCTAATTTTTGGGGTCGTCCTCTTTCCAAACGTGGATGGTTTGGTAGGCCTAGCAGCAATCGACGCTTTCCTTGCCTACCACCATAGCAAGGAAAGTCCGGTGGTAGCTGTCTTGGCAGATCTATTTGACACATTTGACCGAAGGTGCGAGAGGAGTAGCGCACGGATCATCTGTTGCTTACCCGCCCTCTGTGTTTGGTTGGTTTCACACTTGTTCCAACAAGACACAAGACATCCATGTCCGCTCCTGAGCCATCGCTCGTGTACTGAAAAGAGGAGAATGGATTGGGACCAGCTCTTGGCCGGGATAGGAAGTAGAACAATCAGTTGGTTCCCCCGATGGAAGGAAGGAAAAGAAGGAGTCCTTTTCTCATGTTGAAGATACCCAAACATTCCGCTGGTAGGAACGAGGGGTTGTATTAATTACAATCCCACGCTCGCTATAAGACAACTAGGGTACCCCATGAGGGGAGCACCGACGGAAGAAAGCATGTCTCCTTTCCTTGTGAGGGATCTCGGCGCACAAAATTCCAAGACTATACAAAGAATCCATAAGGCATGGGAAACCCCGTTAAGGAAAGATCAAGAGCTTAGAGGCATTCGTAATGGCATCATTGGTGGGTACCACGAATGGCTGAAAGTTCGCATACGAGGTTTAGATTGGCTCGCCAAGTTAAAAGTCGTCAGCGAAGAGAATTTTGAAGCACCGGAAGAGGACGAGGATGTCCAAGCTCTCAAAAGCGAGTTAGGAAAGGCAAAACTCGCCAAGGAGAAGTTCAAGTTGGCTGCTACACACGTTCGGAAGGAGTGTGCCGGGTTACGGGAAGAGAATGCAATTACCGCAAGAGCCCTTGAACGAGAGACCAAGAGGGCTCGCAAGGAAGAGTATGGCCGGAACAAATTTCGCGGAGCCCTATGGGGTAGCAATAATGAACTCAAGTTGCGAAGGGAGGAAAGGGACCAGTCGCGAGCACATAGCATGGTTTTGAAAGAGGAGTTAGTTGCCTGTTCAAGGTCCAAAAGAAGCTTGTCTCAGCGTTTATGCGAGACGGAGACCAACATGCTAGCTATCATCGCCAAGTACCAAGAAGAGTTAGGTCTAGCCACGGCCCACGAGCATAGAATCGCGGATGAGTATGCCCAAGTATACGCGGAAAAAGAGGCTAGAGGAAGGGTGATCGACTCTTTACACCAAGAGGAAACCATGTGGATGGATCGGTTTGCCCTTACCTTGAACGGGAGTCAAGAACTTCCCCGATTGTTAGCCAAGGCCAAGGCGATGGCAGACACCTACTCCGCCCCCGAAGAGATTCATGGGCTTCTCGGCTATTGTCAGCATATGATAGACTTAATGGCCCACATAATTAGAAATCGTTAGGAAACTTGTATGGTCTCTCAGACCTTGACTAGATATGACTTCCTTTTTGAAATAAAATGAGTTGGTCCCATGTTTCTACTCCAAAAAGCTTGTGCAAATCAAATCACTCCTACATCTCATCTCTAGCATGCATTTTCTTTCTTTACCCACTCCTCACGTTTGGTTTTTTAGGGAAAAACACCATAACTAAACGCGCCGCAAGGGATCCCTATCGCACCAGATCCAAATCTAGAACGATGGGTGATCAAGAGGAGACGCAGGAACAGATGAAAGCCGACATGTCGGCTCTGAAAGAACAAATGGCCTCCATGATGGAGGCCATGTTAGGTATGAAACAGCTCATGGAGAAGAACGCGGCCACTGCCGCCACTGTCAGTTCGGCTGCCGAAGCAGACCCGACTCTCTTGGCAACTACGCACCATCCTCCCTCAAACATAGTAGGACGGGGAAGGGACACACTGGGGCACGATGGCAGCCCTCACCTGGGATACAACCGAGCAGCTTACCCTTATGGATTGCCGCCCAACTATTCACCACCCATCTTGCAAGAAGATGCGGGCCACATTGCTTCTCCCGTCCATGAAAAAGAGCCTCCTCAGCAGCCCGACGAAGTCCATAAAGACCCTCAAGATTATGCTCGGAGGGATGTCGAGTTTTATCCCCCGATCCCCGAAGGGCCGGCACCAGGCACGTTGCCCCAACCCAACATCGCAGCATCGCCAATAGTTTTGTCTATGGAAGGGCCGCCCCCGGCAATTGAAGAAAGGAGGAAGCTCGATCTCCTTGAGGAAAGATTGAGGGCTGTGGAAGGATTTGGGGACTATCCGTTTGCAGACATGACGGATCTTTGCTTAGTACCCGATGTTGTTATTCCCCCGAAATTCAAAGTGCCGGACTTCGACAAGTATAAAGGGACGACTTGTCCCAAAAACCATCTCAAGATGTACTGCCGTAAGATGGGCGCTCATTCTAAAGATGAAAAGCTGTTGATACACTTCTTTCAGGATAGCTTGGCCGGAGCTGCGGTAGTGTGGTACACTAATTTGGAAGCTTCCCGTATCCGTACTTGGAAGGATCTGATTACCGCCTTCCTAAGGCAGTATCAGTACAATTCTGATATGGCTCCTGACCGTACTCAACTGCAGAATATGTTTAAGAAAGAGGGTGAAACCTTTAAAGAATATGCGCAGCGATGGAGGGATTTGGCGGCACAAGTAGCTCCTCCCATGGTTGAGAGAGAGATGATCACCATGATGGTAGACACTCTGCCAGTGTTCTACTATGAGAAGCTAGTGGGTTACATGCCGTCCAGCTTTGCGGATCTGGTGTTTGCCGGGGAAAGAATCGAGGTTGGATTGAAGAGAGGAAAGTTTGATTACGTTTCCTCCACAAACGTGAACGCCAAAAGAATCGGGGCAACAGGGGCAAAAAGGAAGGAAGGAGATGCCCATGCCGTCTCTTCAACACCCGCATGGGTCAAACCCCAGCAAACACCTCATGGTACCCATCAGTACGCGCAACATCACCCAAGCTTCTCGGCTCATGCTGGGAACGCCTCTAGTTCAACACCCGTGCAGCCTAAGGCACCCACCCAGAGGGAAGCTCCCCAAGTTCCAACTCCGAACACGGCTCGACCGGCCGGTAATTCCAACACGACAAGGAACTTCCCTCCAAGGCCATTGCCGGAATTCACCCCGCTCCCGATGACGTACGAAGATCTTCTACCATCCCTCATCGCCAATCATTTGGCCGTGGTAACTCCCGGAAGGGTCCTCGAACCCCCTTTCCCGAAGTGGTATGACCCTAATGCAACTTGCAAGTACCATGGGGGTGCCCCGGGGCATTCCGTCGAAAAATGCTTGGCCCTTAAATACAAGGTCCAACATCTAATGGATGCCGGATGGCTGACTTTCCAAGAGGATCGGCCCAATGTGAGGACCAACCCGCTCGCCAATCATGGAGGGGGAGCAGTTAATGCAGTTGAATCCGATAGGCCCCACAGGTCCAAACCTTTAAGAGATGTGGCAACCCCTAGGAGGTTTATCTTTGAGGCCCTACAAAAGGGAGGTGTAATTCCCCATAGTGGGTGTAAGGAGGATTCCTGTCTGCTACATTCCGGCGAGATGCATGACATGGAGACGTGTTTGGAAGTAGAGGAATTGTTACAGCGGATGATAGACCAAGGTCGACTAGAAGTCGGCATTAAAGGAAAAGAAGAGCAGCATATATGCATGCAATCTACGGAGGGGAGCGGTGTTGCGAAGCCCAAACCCTTGGTGATATACTTCACTAAAAGTGCAGCCTCGCAAAAGCCCGGGCACCCCTTAATGGCCAAACCTGTTCCTTTCCCGTACCAAAATAGTCACGCGGTCCCGTGGAGATATACACCTCCAGGGAAGAAGGAAGAAGAAGTCACTGACGTCAGCTCGCTGTCAGCTAAAGTAACAAATATCACGGGGCTGAGCGGTGTGACCCGTAGTGGTCGTGTGTTCGCACCTCCGGACCTACCAGTCCAACCCGCCGACGTCAAAGGAAAAGGAAAAGTGGTGGAGGAACAAGATGGAGAAGCACCCCACGCTTCGAATAAAGATATGCCAGCAAAGGGGCCCCCAGAGAAAAGGGATGGTAGAAAGGAGGTGTCGCTAGAGGAAGCCAGCGAGTTCCTTCGGATAATTCAGCAGAGCGAATTCAAGGTTATCGAACAGCTCAACAAAACCCCGGCTAGGGTCTCGCTGTTAGAGTTACTTATGAGCTCCGAGCCTCATCGGGCTCTGCTAGTAAAAGTGCTGAACGAGGCTCACGTGGCCCAAGATATTTCGGTAGAAGGTTTCGGAGGGCTGGTCAACAATATCACTGCCAACAACTATCTTGCCTTCGCCGAAGAAGAAATCCCCGCCGAGGGGAGAGGGCATAATAAGGCTTTACACGTATCAGTCAAGTGTATGGACCATATCGTGGCCAAGGTACTCATCGATAATGGTTCCAGTTTAAACGTGATGCCTAAGAGCACTTTGGACAAGTTACCATTCAATGCTTCCCATTTAAAACCAAGTTCAATGGTGGTTCGGGCCTTCGACGGCACTCGCCGAGAGGTTAGGGGAGAGATCGATCTCCCAGTACAAATAGGCCCTCACACCTGTCAAGTCACCTTCCAAATAATGGATATTAACCCCCCCTACAGCTGCCTGTTGGGGCGCCCTTGGATCCACTCAGTGGGAGTTGTGCCTTCTACACTCCACCAAAAGCTGAAATTCGTAGTGGAGGGGCACTTGGTCATCGTGTCAGGCGAGGAAGATATCTTGGTAAGCTGCCCATCCTCCATGCCTTATGTGGAAGCCGCAGAAGAATCGTTAGAAACCGCTTTCCAGTCTTTTGAGGTGGTCAGCATTTCCTCCGTGGACTCCCTCTTTGGGCAACCTTGTCTGTCCGATGCGGCGGTAATGATGGCCCGAGTTATGTTGGGGAACGGTTATGAACCCGGGATGGGTTTAGGCAAAGACAATGGCGGCATAACTAGCCTGATAAAAACCCAAGGAAATCGTGGGAAGTATGGTTTAGGCTATAAGCCCACTCAGGCGGACATGAAAAGAAGCATCGCGGGAAGGAAGAACAGTGGTCAGAGCTCGCGTTGGAGACAAGAAAGTGAAGGAAGCCCGCCCTGCCACATAAGTAGAAGCTTTATAAGTGCGGGTCTGGGAGACGAAGGTCAAGTGTTCGCGATATGTGAAGATGATGTTCCAAGTACTTCGGATTTGGTCCGACCATGCCCTCCTGATTTCCAGCTGGGAAATTGGCGAGTGGAGGAACGCCCCGGCATTTACGCAACAAGCATAATGTAAACCTTTACGGTTTTAAAAGCTCTATAGTTGGGCCTAGGCTTTAGAGTTTTCGTTTTGTTAAGGCTTTGTGTCTTTTGTTTTTGAATTTATAATACAAGGATCTTTCTTCATCTGTTCCTGGTCTCTACCCATTCTCATTCATTTGCATGTTTACTTCTTTTTCTGAAACGGCAGATTCGATGACGAGTCCCCCGAAGGTACTAATACCTGGGACCCGTCTATCAACTTCGAGCAAGAAATGAACCAAACGGAAGATGAAGGAGATGAGGATGTGAGACTTCCTTCGGAACTAGAAAGAATGGTCGCCCATGAGGACCAAGAAATGGGGCCTCATCAAGAAGAAACAGAGCTAGTAGACTTAGGAATTGGCAGTGGAAAGAGGGAAGTAAAGATAGGTACAGGCATTACCGCACCTATCCGTGAAGAATTAATAATCCTGCTAAAAGACTACCAAGACATCTTTGCTTGGTCATACCAAGATATGCCCGGTTTGAGTTCTGACATTGTGCAGCACCGGTTGCCTCTAAATCCCGGGTGTCCCCCAGTAAAACAGAAATTGAGGAGGATGAAGCCCGAAACGTCCTTGAAGATAAAAGAAGAAGTGAAGAAGCAGTTTGACGCTGGATTTCTGGCCGTCGCTCGGTATCCAGAATGGGTTGCCAACATCGTACCAGTTCCTAAAAAAGGTGGGAAAGTACGAATGTGTGTAGATTACCGGGACCTGAATCGGGCCAGTCCCAAGGACAATTTTCCGTTACCACACATCGATATCCTCGTAGATAACACGGCCAATTTCGCTTTATTTTCCTTCATGGATGGTTTCTCTGGTTACAATCAGATAAAGATGGCGCCCGAGGATATGGAAAAGACTACTTTCGTCACCCTGTGGGGAACGTTCTGTTACAAGGTGATGTCCTTTGGACTCAAGAATGCCGGGGCAACTTATCAACGGGCCATGGTAGCTTTGTTCCATGATATGATGCATCAAGAGATCGAGGTCTACGTGGACGACATAATTGCTAAATCTAAATCTGAGGAAGAACACCTTGTCAACCTGCGGAAATTGTTCGAAAGGCTTAAGAAATATCAATTAAGGTTGAACCCCGCTAAGTGTACCTTTGGGGTCAAATCAGGGAAATTGCTTGGTTTCGTTGTAAGCCAGAAAGGGATAGAGGTAGACCCCGAAAAAGTGAAGGCTATCCTTGAGATGCCAGAACCCCGTACAGAGAGGCAAGTCCGAGGTTTCCTGGGGCGCTTGAATTATATTGCCAGATTCATATCGCAGCTCACCGCCATTTGTGAGCCGTTGTTTAAACTCTTGCGTAAAAACCAAACTGACCGGTGGAATGAGGATTGCCAAGAGGCTTTTGGAAGGATCAAAGAGTGCCTAATGAATCCTCCCGTGCTTATGCCACCAGTACCTGGAAGGCCTCTCATTTTGTACATGACAATCTTGGACGAGTCAATGGGGTGTATGCTGGGGCAACATGACGAATCCGGGAAGAAAGAGCGCGCTGTTTACTACCTAAGTAAGAAGTTCACGACCTGTGAGATGAATTACTCCTTGCTCGAAAGAACGTGTTGTGCTTTAGTATGGGCATCCCATCGCCTAAGGCAGTACATGCTGAGTCATACTACCTGGTTGATATCCAAAATGGACCCGGTTAAGTACATCTTTGAAAAGCCAGCTCTTACAGGACGAATCGCCCGGTGGCAAGTCTTGCTATCTGAGTTTGATATAGTCTACGTCACCCAAAAGGCGATAAAAGGAAGCGCTTTGGCAGATTATTTGGCTCAACAGCCTCTTAACGACTACCAGCCCATGCATCCGGAATTCCCGGATGAGGACATCATGGCCTTGTTCGAGGAAAAGTTGGACGAAGATCGGGACAAATGGACTGTATGGTTTGACGGAGCGTCAAACATTCTAGGTCATGGCGTTGGGGCAGTGTTGATCTCTCCGGACAATCAATGTGTACCTTTCACAGCCAGGCTAGGATTCGACTGCACCAACAACATGGCCGAATATGAAGCATGTGCCCTAGCCGTCCAGGCAGCAATTGACTCCGATGTCAAACTACTCAAGGTGTACGGCGACTCAGCGTTGGTAATCCATCAGCTGAGAGGAGAATGGGAAACTAGAGATCCCAAGCTGATACCCTACAAAGCCTACATCAAGGAGTTGGCTGAGACTTTCGATGAGATCTCCTTCCATCATATTCCCCGCGAGGAAAATCAAATGGCGGATGCACTTGCTACGTTGGCATCTATGTTCCAGCTAACACCGCACGGGGACCTACCCTACATTGAATTTCAGTGCCGTGGCAAACCCGCACATTGTTGCCAAGTGGAAGAGGAACGGGACGGAAAGCCCTGGTATTACGACATCAAGCGATATGTCGAAAGCAAAGAATACCCGCCAGAGATTGCCGACAACGATAAAAGGACATTGAGGAGGTTGGCAGCCAGTTTCTTCATGAGCGGAGGCACACTGTATAAAAGAAATCACGACATGACACTCCTGCGATGTGTGGATGCCAAGGAGGCAAATCACATGATCGAGGAAGTCCATGAGGGCTCGTTTGGAACGCACGCCAACGGGCATGCTATGGCCAGGAAGATCTTAAGAGCAGGTTATTACTGGCTTACCATGGAAAGTGATTGTTGTGTCCATGTGAGGAAGTGCCACAAATGTCAAGCATTCGCGGATAATGTCAATGCCCCACCGCATCCTCTGAATGTCATGTCCGCCCCTTGGCCTTTCTCCATGTGGGGAATAGATGTCATTGGGGCCATTGAGCCCAAGGCCTCGAATGGTCATCGCTTCATCCTTGTAGCAATAGATTATTTCACCAAGTGGGTCGAGGCGGCTTCATATACCAATGTCACGAGGAATGTGGTGGTCAGGTTCATTAAGAAGGAGATTATCTGCCGATATGGTTTGCCAAGGAAGATTATCACGGACAACGGCACCAACCTGAATAACAAGATGATGGGGGAAATGTGCGAGGAGTTTAAAATCCAGCATCACAATTCCACACCCTACCGGCCAAAGATGAATGGAGCCGTGGAAGCAGCCAATAAGAATATCAAAAAGATTATCCAAAAGATGACCGTGTCATACAAGGATTGGCACGAGATGCTCCCATTCGCGTTACACGGTTACCGGACTTCAGTACGAACGTCAACTGGGGCAACGCCGTTCTCATTGGTATATGGGATGGAGGCGGTGTTACCATTTGAGGTAGAAGTCCCGTCATTAAGGATCTTGGCAGAATCCGGATTAAAGGAATCAGAATGGGCTCAAACACGCTACGATCAGCTCAACCTCATTGAGGGTAAGCGCTTAACGGCCATGAGTCATGGGCGCTTATACCAGCAAAGAATGAAGAGTGCATTCGACAAGAAAGTACGCTTACGCAAGTTCCATGAGGGAGACCTTGTGCTAAAGAAAATGTCCCATGCTGTCAAGGACCATCGAGGGAAATGGGCCCCGAACTACGAAGGGCCTTTTGTTGTGAAGAGGGCTTTTTCCGGAGGAGCCCTGGTGCTTACCAACATGGATGGCGAAGAGCTACCTTCACCCGTGAACTCTGATGTCGTCAAACGATATTATGCTTAGAAGCTGGGGCAATTAAGGATGTCGCTGCATGTTCTTTATCTTTATGCGTTTTCTGGATTTCCCCCAGGGATTTCCTGTCTGTTGTATCTCTCGTTACAATCTTTCAAAGAAATGAACGTGGATTTGAGGCTTTTAGTCCTCACGTTAGTTTCACACCTTGCGTTAATTTGTGATCGCCTGAGCCCTTCCGCTCAGTTCATGGGATCCCCCAAGCGCTTAATTAGAATTGAACCTGAACCAACTTTCCCTAAATTTTCTGCGTTGGAAAACATCCATGCATACGCATACGCATACGCATGTATATTGTTGTGGTAAAACAGGGGCAGGATCACCTTGGGCTACCTTCTGGAGTGGAGACAAAACACGAACGGCAGAAACCAATCAAGGTAGGGTAATGATGCGGTCAAGATTGGCCATACCTGGCTGTTTATTACTTGCAGGCACTTAAGGATGAACGCAAGCGGGGATGGGGTCACAACCGACCGATCGTTGCTCTTCTCTGTGCGAAGCAAGCAGGGAATGTCGCTGCAAGGCAGCCCCGTATCCTTTGTATTTTGCAGCTTTCTTTTACTATTTGTTTGTTTTAAAAAAGGAAAAGAGTAATAATAAAATAAGTAATCAACGCCTAATTCTGACCTAAGTAAGTTCAAGTTAGGCAAAATGCTAATCCCTGAGGAGGGAGGGGACATGGTTAATGTTCCCCTCAAAAAAAAAAAAAAAAAAAAAAAAAAAAAAAAAAGTGCAGGTTAGCTCGCCTGGGCGAGCTGAGCTCGCCTGGGCGAGCTGAGCTCGCCTGGGCGAGCCACCTCTGCACCAAAATATAAAAGTGACGAAAGGGGGGACATTTTTTTCATTCAAAAACTTCTTTTCCCCCTTTTCAAAAGCCATACCCACGGGATTTACGAGTTTGCAGTCCTAGGGTCATCATTTTTCGCATTTTTTGATTCCGTTTCGCGCTTTTGTTCATCACCAACAAGTAAGTATTCCATCCCTAAGCTTTCTAGCTTTTCATTGGTGTATTTTGATCTCCTTTTGGTGCTCTAAATTGTGGGAATGTGCTCAAATATGTGGGGCAATTTTGGTTTGTTTTCTTGCTTGATTAAGTTGAATTGGGGGTTTGTATGAGATGGCCCTAGGCCTATAATGCATTTTGAAGTAATGGGGCATGCCACATTGTCCCCGTTCTCTTGCTATTGACGCCTAAATGCGCGCCCACCAAGTGTTCGGTGAAATGCCTCAATGGCATTAGCGCGTGATTGTTGTAGGGAAACAACCCATGGGGCAATTTGGTTTGCACATATTTTTGGGACATGCATTCATTTTCGAAAGAGCTAGAGTAATAGCCCCGCATATGTCCTAGGCCTAGAAACTAAAATTTTATGCAAAAAGAATACAAAAGGAGGTGCATATTGGGTAAAGTTACCCTTTTTGGCCAGCAATCAGCTATGGGCCACGCTACAATATTTTCCCTATGCCTAGAGGGTTAGGAATGTTGCTCATCATAAATGTGTAGGTTTAGAATAGGTAGCAAAATACCTTTGGCAATTTACACTTTGGGTATGAATAGCAAAATACTTGAATGTATGTATATATAATTTTTTGGTAGTCAAAATGTCTCGCAAAAAAAAAATATATATATAAATATGTTGCATGTTATGTGAAGAAAACATATTACAAAAAATATACCTTTTAATTTGAATACAATTTTAGTCCGCAAAGGAAAATATGCTTGAATTTGCATGCGGCTTTAGGTAGCAAAAACTTGAAAAAAGGGATGAAGTGTAGCACCTTTTTGTGAAGATAGTCAAGATTCATCATGAAGTTTGTGTATATATAGGTATTAGAAATACCAAGATGTGCACATGTGCAATTTTTGGTACCCCAAAATGCTTTGAGTATGCATGTATGTAAATTCAGCCAAGGAGATGTGTGTGATGTAAGTAATAAATACACCTTGGCAGTACGTGTAAATAATCTAGGTAACGAAGCTGCCTTGATTGTATATGGGTGCACTTTTTCGGTTAAATGTCTTGTGCAAGAGAACGTATGTAAGGAAATATGCGCATAAGCTTGCTCTAAATTTACATTGGTGTTTGTATTTATGGGAGGAGGTTATATGCCATTTTTGCTTTAAGAGTAATGTCCCACTGGTAAAACTAACTTTCCAAATGTTTGCCTTCGCAGGAATGGCCCCGAGGAAGCTTGCCTCAAAGAGGTCCAGGAAGGACAAGGCGGCCGAAGGAACTAGTTCCGCCCCGGAGTACGACAGTCACCGCTTTAGGAGCATTGTGCACCAGCAGCGCTTCGAAGCCATCAAGGGATGGTCGTTTCTCCGGGAGCGACGCGTCCAGCTCAGGGACGACGAGTATACTGATTTCCAGGAGGAAATAGGGCGCCGGCGGTGGGCACCACTGGTTACTCCCATGGCCAAGTTTGATCCAGAAATAGTCCTTGAGTTTTATGCCAATGCTTGGCCAACAGAGGAGGGCGTGCGTGACATGAGATCCTGGGTTAGGGGTCAGTGGATCCCGTTCGATGCCGACGCTATCAGCCAGCTCCTGGGATATCCGATGGTATTGGAAGAGGGCCAGGAATGCGAGTATGGCCAGAGGAGGAATCGGTCTGATGGGTTCGATGAGGAGGCCATCGCCCAGCTGCTATGTATACCGGGGCAGGATTTTGCCCGGACTGTTGCCGGAAGACGGGTGCGGATCATGCGCACCAACATGACCACCCTGACTCAGATATGGATGACTCTGCTGCTCAGCAACATCCTGCCCACCGATCATAATTCCGACCTCCCCATGCCGAAGTGCCAGCTGGTGTACGCCATCCTGACACGGATGAGCATCCATGTGGCTCAGTTGATCGCTGATGCCATCTATATTTTTGCAGGTATGGCGCCCACTAGGCACCCTTTGGACCCAGATAAGTCCAACAGGGCCCTGGGATTCCCCGCACTGATCACAGGACTCTGCCAGTCGTTCGGAGTCCCCGTTGCACCTACCAAGGTGATTCGGCCGCCCATCACCCGGGCTTTTATCGAGAAGTACTGTACCCAGAGACAGGCTCAGGGTGATGCTCCACAGGCCGCAGGCGCGCCCCCACCACCTCATCAGGCTGGCCAGGCTGGGGCATTTGACATGGAGCAGTATTTACGGCATTTGGTTCGCCAGCAGGCGGCCAACCACCGAGCACATGTACGGACCCATGATTGTCTGTACCAGATGAGCCTTAGCATGCAGAGCCAGGGCTTCGCTCCTTTTTCATGCCCTACTCCAGACCAGTTCAGGGCAGAGGTTGCATGGCCCGGAGATTGGCCCGAGGCCCAAGCAGGAGAGGCACCCCCAGAAGCTCCCGGCGATGGAGAAGAAGCCCACGAGGATGAGGAGATGGCCGATTTGCTTGACTTCTTGGGAGGGAGTGGAGATACGTGACTAGGAGATCCCCAGATTCATGTTTTCTTTCATATTTCTTTTGTCATTTTTATTCTATGTTATTATTTTGACTTGAGAGACTAACGTTTGTTTTTGCTGTTTCGATTGTCATTTGTACAGCGCATACATTTTTGTTTAGATTGTTGCGTTAGTATTTATATATCATTACTATCAATGATGTTTGAAATTCTGGAACTGTGTAGAGTTTTTCGTTTAGGGACATCGTTCGAAAGCATATATGTAAAATAAACAAAAAAATCATCATAAAAATAAAAATAGAAAAGAAAAGAAAATGAAATGAAAAAGAGAGCAAATAAGAAAAAAGAAGAAGGCAAGTAAGGAAAAAGGTGGAAAAAGAGAAAATAAGTTGTCTAGCTAAAAATAACATGCTTTTGAAAAGAGACGATTTCCAACTTTTCTTTGAAAAAATTCATTGATCATAACCAATTTTTGGAAAATGTGTATACACCTGAAGGGTGAATGCTGTGAAGATTTTCCCAGACGCCCGAAATGGACTCGGATGAATGCACAAATTGATAAAAGAACATATTTTGGAAACATTGGGTTGATTTAAAATAGAGGAAATGAATCCTGAGCCCTAGCATCACATGACCATAAAAATTTGACACTTGAGTGTCCACATAGGTGCATGCATGACCAGTTTTGCATAAAATTTCCTAATCATCATTTTTGCATTTGTGTCATGGAAATAATGTGGGGCATCCCTTTTTATCCTTGAACCAAACCAAACCCCGACATGTATCATGTCTAGTCATTCTACAAACCTTGAGCCAAGATCCTGACTCACCATGAACCTTGACCTAGGGTGAGAATGTCAATCCTTACCCTCGGGAGCAAAAAAGAAAAGAAGGAAAATTCCCCAATCAAAGAGTGGGAGAAAGCAAAAAAAAAAGAAAAGAAGGAAAATTTCCAATCAAAGAGAAAGTCAAAAAGAAAAGAAAGAAAATTCCCAACCAAAGAATAGGAGAAAGTCAAAAAAGGAAGGAAAGAAAGTTCTTGATCAAAGAACTAGAAGAAATGTGCAGAAAGGTCTTTTGACCAGACAATATCTGAACAATACAGAATTGTCACCAAATGAACGAAAAAAGAAGGAAAGAGAACCACAACCTAAAATAGTCTTCTCCCTTTGATTACCAACCAGAATCCCGTGCGCTAGCGACTTTTTTTTCTCGCCCCGCACTAAACAAAAACAGAAAAAGAAAAAAGCCAGAAAAATCAAAAGCCAAAAAACACACAAAAGCCGAAAGAAGAAACCACCAAAAGAACCCATTCCCAAGGGAAGCCCTATTGATCCATGATCACGCGTGTAATTTTTGATTTGATAGGAAATAATTTGCAAAGTCAAGTCATGACATATCTATGGTTCGGAATTAGGATGAAACACTTACCTGTGCGAGATTGATACACTTTGAGTAGATTTCTTCTATTTTTTTCGAACCCAGTGTTTCCTCGAAATGATCATTTAGAAACGAAATGCTAACATCCAAAATCTCATTTATGGTTATGGGAGATTTCAGCAGCAGACTCTCCTTCCCCGGTAGACGCATTGTTTTTCACTCAAAAAGGCATATGCTGCTCTAAGTCAGTTGGAATATTTGTCTCTTTGCTAAAGCATGTTTGCATTTTAGTGGAGAAAACAACGAGACTTTTTCAAGTCTCACAAGTTATCCAGAACTACGTAGGTCTGAGTTCCTCATTGGAGGATACGTAGGAGCAAGAGCCTCGCTTTTGTCGACCACACCGCCTTTTGTTGCCATGACTCAAGAGCTGGTAGCCCGCGGAGACACCTTACGGTTATCCGCACCTCGTCATTCAGTGACCCCAAGTGTGATTGATGAGCAGAGGCCAATGTGGTCATCTGCGCCTTTTTCGGAGATGTCAGCATTTTCCGATGGAGACTTTTCAAGTCTCACAAGTTATCCAGAACTACGTAGGTCTGAGTTCCTCATTAGAGGATACGTAGGAGCAAGAGCCTTGCTTTTGTCGGCCGCCCCATAATCTTTGTCATACTGACCCTGAGGTCATGTGACATGCACCCTTTTGTCATCCAGAGGCGGCGGGCCCGATGACAAGCAGAGACCAAGTTTGGTCATTCTGCACCCATGATACGCGGAGATACCTTATGGTTATTCGCACCCTTTTGTCATCCAGAGGCGGCGGGCCCGATGACAAGCAGAGACCAAGTTTGGTCATTCTGCACCCATGATACGCGGAGATACCTTATGGTTATTCGCACCCTTTTGTCATCCAGAGGCGGCGGGCCCGATGACAAGCAGAGACCAAGTTTGGTCATTCTGCACCCATGATACGCGGAGATACCTTATGGTTATTCGCACCCTTTTGTCATCCAGAGGCGGCGGGCCCGATGACAAGCAGAGACCAAGTTTGGTCATTCTGCACCCATGATACGCGGAGATACCTTATGGTTATTCGCACCCTTTTGTCATCCAGAGGCGGCGGGCCCGATGACAAGCAGAGACCAAGTTTGGTCATTCTGCACCCATGATATGCGGAGATACCTTATGGTTATTCGCACCCTTTTGTCATCCAGAGGCGGCGGGCCCGATGACAAGCAGAGACCAAGTTTGGTCATTCTGCACCCATGATACGCGGAGATACCTTACGGTTATCCGCACCTTTTTGTCATCCAGAGGCGGCGGGCCCGATGACAAGCAGAGACCAAGTTTGGTCATTCTGCACCCATGATACGCGGAGATACCTTATGGTTATTCGCACCTTTTTGTCATCCAGAGGCGGCGGGCCCGATGACAAGCAGAGACCAAGTTTGGTCATTCTGCACCCATGATACGCGGAGATACCTTATGGTTATCCGCACCTTTTTTGTCATCCAGAGGCGGCGGGCCCGATGACAAGCAGAGACCAAGTTTGGTCATTCAGCACCCATGATACGCGGAGATACCTTATGGTTATTCGCACCCTTTTGTCATCCAGAGGCGGCGGGCCCGATGACAAGCAGAGAGCAAGTTTGGTCATTCTGCACCCATGATACGCGGAGATACCTTATGGTTATTCGCACCCTTTTGTCATCCAGAGGCGGCGGGCCCGATGACAAGCAGAGACCAAGTTTGGTCATTCTGCACCCATGATACGCGGAGATACCTTACGGTTATTCGCACCCTTTTGTCATCCAGATGCGGCGGGCCCGATGACAAGCAGAGACCAAGTTTGGTCATTCTGCACCCATGATACGCGGAGATACCTTATGGTTATTCGCACCCTTTTGTCATCCAGAGGCGGCGGGCCCGATGATACGCGGAGATACCTTACGGTTATTCGCACCCTTTTGTCATCCAGAGGCGGCGGGCCCGATGACAAGCAGAGACCAAGTTTGGTCATTCTGCACCCTTGTATCATCCAGAGGCGGCGGGCCCGATGATACGCGGAAATACCCGAGTGGTTATCCGTATAAACATTCTTTTGCTATCTGTAAGACAGAACGCTTGATAGCATGCAGAGACTGACATAGTCTTCTGCACCTTTTGTTCCTCCGGGAACAACAACTCATTTACATGCGGAAATTTCATGATCGCCCGCGACTCTCGTCAATCGAGAGGAGCGAAATTAGTGTCATACACTAATTTTCGGGGACCTTTGCTTGATGACATACGACCATTCTTTGGTCCTTGTGAGGTGCTTGGCATCCATCATTAGGCAATTTGTGAAATTCTAGGAGCGACAAGTCACGGTCACCCGCGACTCTCGTCAACCGGGAGGAACGAAATTAGTGTCATACACTGATTTTTGGGACCTTTGCTTGATGACAAGCGACCATTCTTTGGTCCTTGTGAGGTGCTTGGCACCCATCATTAGGCAATTTGTGAAATTTTGGGAACAACGAGTCATTTGCATGTGGAGATTTTATGGTCACCTGCAACTCTCGTCAAATCGAGAGGAACGAAATTAGTGTCTTATCTTTACTTTCCTTTTATCTCCAATAAAAGACAAGTAAAGAGGGGCAACTGTCATACCCTAATTTCGTCCGGGGACCTTTGCTCGATGACGTGCGACCATTCTTTGGTCCTCGTGAGGTGCTTGGCATCGATCATTAGGCAATTTGTGAAATTTCAGGACATGTCGAAAAACCAAAAAATATTGATGCACAATCCGTAAGTTTCCGTGACACACCGGAAATCAAATGGAAGCATCGTTGCATAATTAAGTGAGGTTCCGTAACATTCCGTAAGTCAAAAAGGGGATGATTATGTAATCCGCAAGGTTCCATAACATTACGGAAAGAAAACAAGTATCGTTACGAAATTCGTAAGTTTCCGTAACTTTACGAAAAAAGAATCACCAAAAAATAGCAGAGGGGGGTGTACTTAGTAAAAATGGGGGTGCAAATAGCACCCAGGCCCATTTGGGCCCTCCAGAAGATTCCTCCAGAAGGCGGTTGCTTCTGGAGGAAGCAACCCTGCTCGCCTGGGCGAGCTGAGCTCGCCTGGGCGAGCTGGGCGGCAACCACCTCCCCTATTTTGCTATAAATAGGGGAGGAAAGCAAGAAGGAAGGGTCCAGCCCCTTAGGCACTTCTCTCTCTTTCGAATTTGCTTGGAAAAATTGTTTCCGTGAAGAAAATCTAAGCCGAGGCGCTTCCGAAACGTTTCCGTAACGTTTTCCGTGAGGAATCTCGCAAAGCTTTCAACCGTTCTTCGACGTTCTTCATTCGTTCTTCATCGTTCTTCGATCTTCAACGGGTAAGTACCTCGAACCAAGCTTTTCGATTCATTCTATGTACCCGTAGTGGTCCACATTGTGTTTCGTGCATTTTTATTCTAGTTTGTTTACTTTTTATACCCCCTGTTGACGTGCTTAAGCCATTTTACTTAAGTCATTTCTCGCTTAACTTAAAAATAAAATAAATTTCCACCGAACGTTTGAATTGTATTATCCATTAACTTCGGTCAAAATAAATTCCGACCGTTCGGTCGTGCCGTAACCACGTTGGAAATCAAAAAGAGGTAAAAAATAATATAATAATCAAAAAGACATCTTTTAGTAAAATAAAGCGGAAAATCAATCGGACGTTTTCTCTTTGGGATTTCTCATTCTTAATCGAATTGATTAATAACTAAAGTGAAACTAAAGGCTAAAATCAATTCGCCTAGTCAAGCTCGTCCATAAAAATAGGCTTTTGAAGTTTGTCATTTCAATTTCTCACTAAGCAAAATGGATCATTTTTAAGGTCCAACGCCTTAAAATGATCACCACTTAAGTAAAGAATCGCTTGATAAGAAAGAACTACGTAGGTCTGATTTTCTCATCCCAAATTGAGGAATACGTAGGAGCAAAGGGAAACACCCTTGTCGACCACAAAAAAGGAAAAATATAAAAAGGGTATAAAGGATATAAGAACATAAAAGGGAACATAAAAATCAAAGTCATGTTTGCACATTCGATTAAAGGCTGCCGTCCCTTGGGGACGGATGTGTGGGGTGCTAATACCTTCCCCGTGCGTAAATACAACTCCCGAACCTTTCACTTAAAAGTTCGTAGATCGCGTCTTTTCCGGTTTTTCCGACGTTTTCCTCAAATAAACGTTGGTGGCGACTCCGCGCGTATTCCTTTCGTGGAACGCGCATCCCGCGAGTCTCGCGTCGCCCTCCCACCGAAGGGTAGGTTGCGACAGGGGTTTAGTAATTCAGGAGACACCATAAGAACACATGAGCATTGTTAGATAGAGAATATCTTTTTAGCATCAGGCACCTATTAGGAAGACCAACGTGTTCTCTACTTGTTTTTACACATCATTTCTCTCGCGTGATTTTCTTTCTTTTTGAACATATAGTTTATACACTTGTTCATATTCACACTTACTTTTACACACCAGACACCTATTTGCTGAAATAGCTTACCAAATAACACAAGTTCCCCGAGTGTTCGACACTCGGTTCTTACCATTTTATACTACTTGTGGGATCCGGTGCACTTGCCGGAACCAGTGAACAGAATGCATTGACCTTTGCTAGACCAGCGACCTCAAAAATCTTAAGAAGGGGTGAATTAATTTCCCACTAACAAACTTTTAACCCCCTTCTAAAAGAGATAGGCTCAAAATGCAGAAGAAGCAGTAATAAATTTAATAATGTTCTTTAAACATGAAAGACAAAATTGATTGCAACAAAATAAATGAGATAAGGGAAGAGAGAATGCAAACACAGTTTTATAATGGTTCGGCAAAGTCCGTGCCTACGTCCACTACTCAAGCAACTCACTTGAGATTTTCCACTCCCTTTGTAAAAATCCGTTTACAAAGTCTGAACCACACAAGGACAACCCATCCCTTGTGCTCAGGAATCCTTACAACTTAAGAGACCCTCAGTCCCTTAATCAATCTATTTGAATGAGAAGAAAGAAAGAAGAATTCTCTCTTGAAGAGAAGGATATTACAATTGAAGTCAATGGAGAAACTCTTAATGGATTTGCAAGTGTTTGCCCAAGAGTTTCTTTTGACAGAGCATTTGGCAATGAAGTTCTCTTGGAATCTCTCTCATTTACTTTTGAGAGGATAAGACATTTTGAACAAGCAAAAATCTTTCATCAAAATTCATGCCCAAGTCACCTATTTATAGGCATTTGATGGAAATTCACAAATCCAATCAAAAGATGTGATTGTTGGCAGATTTTCTGAAAACTCTCCACTAGTAATCGATTACAATGTTTGTGCAATCGATTACACAGTTATAATTTGAAGGGTCATGAATTTTGTATTTGAATTTCAGGAGTTTCATTGCTTGTAATCAATTAGAGACATATGGTAATCGATTACATGTTCAAAATTCAAATTCAAAACCCTTTTCAACAGCTCTTTTTCATTCTTCCCTTCTGGTAATCGATTACACTTCCTTGTAATCGATTACCAGAGCCTTGCATGAATTTTAAACCCTTTGTTATGGGGCAAGACTTGATCTTTAGTGAATCTTGAAATAAGGCTTTGTTTGTTGAAGCAATCTTGAATTAATCTTGAAGCAAATGCTTATCCTTTGAAGCGGCCTTGTTTGATTCTTCTTTGGCATCATCAAAATTCATGTATTCATACATTCACATTCTCCCTTTTTTTGATGATGAAAATCAAGTGATTTCTTTTTAACATCATCAAAACAATGCATGATCCACACAAGGGTGTTTAGCCAACCATTATAGAAGAAACCCTAACAATAATGAGATTACAAAACCTAGGTATCTCTACAAAAGTTGCTCCTCTTGCTGCCTCCAGAGCTGTTTTCCCGAAATAGGCACTGTGGTGTGCTCTGGAATCTGTGCAAATCATCTGCCTTAAAGCTCTGGAATCTGTGAATATGAACAGGTGTGTAAACTATCTATGCAAAAAGGAAAATCACGCGAGAGAAATGATGTGTAAAAACAAGTAGGAAACACATTGGCCTTCCTAATAGCTGCTTGATGCTAAAAAGATATTCTCTATCTAACAATGCTCATGTGTTCCTATGGTGTCTCCTGAGATACTAAACCCCGATTCCTCATGATAGTTTAGCCTAATCTTGATCAAGCATCATCCGCAGATTCCTCTTGTTGCACTAAACTCAACCAGGACCTCATTAAGACACACATACACAACTAAATTATCGCACCCCGATTCCTCGTGATAGTACGACAAGTTAGCCCTGTACTATCAATGACTTTAGAATCAAACCAGTTTCCACTATTGAATGACCCTAACAAAGCATGCATCTATGTGATCAAGGTAAAAGCATATTGGAGTGAAAAGCATATAGCACAGAGAACACACAAAACATCATTAAATAGATAGAAATATATTTACATCAAGTACCTACAGGGAAGATCCAACATTGGATTTAGCTTTCCATAACCAGGAAGCCTTCTTTACAACAAAGAGAAGAACAAGATGAAAGATTGCAAAAAATACAAGTGGTGAGGATGTCTCCTTCACCTCTAGGATCTCACAATCACTCACAAATTCATCTCAAGCTCACAAACTGGCTCCTGCTTCAAGCTCTAGTCTCTGCAGATCTTCACATAGCAAAATCTCTCAAAACTCTCTAGAACTTGGACCTTTCTCTCTCTAGAATCTCTAGACATGCAAAGCTCTGAATCCCAGCCCAAACTCCCTTCACAAAATCTTATTTCTGGCTTAAATATGTGGCCTTGTTCGTGCTCGTGCGCTTAGCGCAATTATGGACCGCTTAGCGCATATTAGTGAATTTTGGCTTAGCGCGTGCCTTTCTCGCTTAGTGGATGGACTGAAGCGGTTCGCTTAGTGAGATGAAGTGATGCGCTTAGCAAACCTTGATGTGTTATTATTTTCTCCTATTTCTTACCCCTTTCTGTCACCATTTTAATTACTGATTAGCCTTAATTGCCAAATTAATTATGCAGGTTTATCATTTGGGCCTACTTGACTAATTATGTGTTTTAATTTAATTTCAGGAGAATTATAAGCAATTGGGCTTGGATCCAGAATTGGGCTGAACCGGCTTGGACTTGAAGAGAGCAGACAATTTTATTTGTCGTCCAGTTATATTTTATTTCATTTTTGGGCTGTATTTTTGTAATTGGGCCACCAGACCATATTGGGCCCAAAAAACAGATTTGTATGCTTTGGGGCCTAGTGACCTTTAGTGAGCCCAGCTGCTAGGGTTTTAGGGATGGGCCGGTTACTGTTCACGTAGAGATATTGTAGGGTTTCATTTTCAGTTTTTTTGGTGTTACTGTTCACGCGCATGGTACTGTTCACGTAGCAACTCCATTTTCGTTTTCTGCTTCAAATTCCAGTTTCGTTTTCTGCTTTTAATTCCAATTTCGTTTTCATTTCTATCTTCTAATTTCAGTGTGTTTTCTACCTTTGATTTCCTATTCTTTTTCTGCATTGTTTCCAATTGCAATTTCGTTTTCGGTTTCTGTTTGTAGATTCATTTTTGTTTATGTGTTGCAATTAGTTTCCAGTTGCTGTATTTCATTTGTTGTTTCCAGTTTCGTTCTGGTTAGTTGGGTTCCATTTCATATTGTTGTTGTTTTTTTCTGTTCTGTTTGTATTTCGGTTTTTGTTTTTGTTCTGCTGTTAATGGAAGGCTGAATCTCTAGTGTTGTTTTCTCTTGAGGATTAAGCATAGCTCTCTTTTAGGTTTTGTTATTAATATTTAATTTTGATTAGTTTTTCCCCTTCACCAATTATTCTGTATTTGTTGCTGATATTAATCCATGCATGCTTAATGCTTGATTAATTATCTCTGCTTAATTAACGTTCATGCTTAATGGACATGTGAGAGGAATTAATTGGTGTATGTGCTGCTTAATCACATGATGACAGCCTTGTGTTAATTTTCGCTTAGTAAATTAATTTCGGGTTGGATTAAGGGGTTGAACTAATTAGGGATAAATTCTCGTAACCTAGGATAAGAGACTTGCTTTTGAATCAAGGGGAAACAACATGTTTTAGTTCTGTTATTTTTTTTTAATTCAAGTTTGCTTGCTATTTAAATTACAAAACAAACAAACCCCCCATTTCGTTACTGTTTTATTATTATATGTTATGAACGTTTGTTTGATCATTGCTCACTGGGAGACGACCTAGGATCACTTCCTAGATACTGCATTTTAATGTTTATTTGATTTGGGTACGACTCCGATCAAACCTGTACAACTCATCTTCTTCCAGAGTCTTTCTCGCGCTTTGTTCGTGAGTGTTGTGCTTAGCGGACGCTCGCTAAGCCAACAAATTGACTTAGCGAGAAGGTGAAAAACGACACTTTTCAAAGCTTGCCTAATTAACCTAAAATTGAGAGAAAATGATTATTAAACACACAAAATAGAAGTACTAAGTATTTATTACCTATACTTAACAGAAAATACTTATAACACTACAAAATAACCATAAATTGGAAGAGTTTGATACAATTTACACAAGTTTTATACACAAAAGTTAGTCATATTCACCGACTAACAATAGGCTCAGGGTTCAATCAATCAATAATTCATTCAGCTCAAACTGGGTACAAGGGATAATTCATTCAAGCACATGGTCAGCTTTTTGGCTAAGTGGCTATCATAATCAACATGGCCTTCATCATCCTCAATTTCATGCATTCAGTCCATACTTCAAAGATTCATGCAAAAATCAGTACTAAATGATAGTCGTTTCTCTCAAAATTTAAGGATCACACTCTCACCAGGATACGGTTGTGAATGTATGAATACATGAATTTTGATGATGCCAAAGAAGAATCAAACAAGGCCGCTTCAAAGGATAAACATTTGCTTCAAGATTAATTCAAGATTGCTTCAACAAACAAAGCCTTATTTCAAGATTCACTGAAGATCAAGCCTTGCCTCAAAACAAAGGGTTTCAAAGTCATGCAAGGCTTTGGTAATCGATTACCAGGAAGTGTAATCGATTACCAGAAGGGAAGAATGAAGAAGAGCTGTTGGAAAGGGTTTTGAATTTGAATTTTGAACATGTAATCGATTACCATATGTCTATAATCGATTACAAGGATTGTCACTTCAATGTTTCTACCCTAAGAATAGCCGCCAAAAATAAGCCTTCGGGCTTCAACGCCAACTAGACTACAAAACATAAAAATAAAAAATGAGATAATAATAAAAAGCATTAGAAAAGAAAGAAGGCAGTAACAGACCTGTCTCATTGCTCCAAGAAGATCATTAGTCCAGTGAAGTCCCAAGAAACTAACAACCAAATCCACAAAGCTCCAAACATACATATATATAATATAATATATTTTTATAATAATAAGTGAAAATAATCCAAAAGAGAATTAAAAATTAGAATTGCCTTTCTTTGACAGGCAAAAACTCTTCGCCGACAACAAGAAAGTAGGTCTGGAGGGAATTGTGATTTGAGGTGGGGAATCATCAAACAAACCCTTCAATCTCTGTTCTTTATAAAATTCTTAACCCAAGGAAGCATTAGGAGTTTTTTTTAATCATTATTTTTGTTCAAAATCACATAAAATGAAATTAAGGGCATTAAGGCCCTATGAATCTAATTTAAACTATAGATAACCAGCCACATTGTTCTCTCCCCATCAACAACAAGGCATACAAAAAAAACTTATAGCAAAAACCATAAAACCAAAAAACTATCCCAATTGAAGAGACAAATCATACAATAACTAATGTAGCTCCATGTAGAGCTTGTAGGACTTGGATCTTCTTCATCAATGGAGTCCTTTGCTTCTTGAAGATCAATGGCAGTGGATTGGAGAAGGAGGAAAGGTGATTGGAGATGCCACTTCAAGGAGCAGATGAGTCAAGAGCAAGGTGCTTTAAAATACAAGGGCCAAAATCCTACATTACTAGGGTACTCTAAACTTGTGGGGTTACCTCCCTACACTATGGAGCCCTAAATAAAAGGCCCCAAAAATGAGTTGAGGTATGGTGTGATGCAATCCTACCCCCCAAGGGCATTGGATAGAAGACTCCAAGAAGATTGGGCCAGAGATGCAAAAGAAGGCCCTAGGGTTCTTATGAGCTTTAGGGTAGATTTCGGGCCCATGGGCTAAGTATAAGCCCACTTATCTTTGTAAACATTAGATTAAGGTTTCATTATTTTTGGGCCTTATATTTAGGGCTCCATAAGGTAGGTAGGGTACCCTAGAAATGTAGGATTTTTCAGCCCTTGTAATTTAGGGCACCTTGACTAGTTTTTTGTATTAGGGATAGTTTTGTAATTTCACATGCATTAAGTGAATATTTGAAGTGTGTGTTGGAAAAAAATTTAATTGAATTGGGAAAAGCTCAATCCAATTAAATTTTAGAGGGGGAGGTGAGCATTTGCTTGCTACACCCCATGGCCACAACATATAGTCACACTTTGTGCATGTCCTTCATGTTTTACACCTAAGCACACCTAGTGGAGAATCTTGGACTTGATCTTGGATTAGTGGGCTGAGCCATAGCTAAAATTCACTAATCATAATTAGTGAAATTTTGGCTCCATAAATTCAATTTCAAATTCAAGTGAAATTTGAATAGAAATTCAAATTTCCCTCCAATTTTGTGTGACTCTTAGGCTATAAATAAAGGCCATGTGTGTGCATTTTTTGAACTTTGATCATTTGATAATTACACTTCAAATTTCAGACCTCAATTGAGGCACAAAATTTCGTGCTCCTTCTCTTCCTCTCCCTCCACTCATCTTCTTCTTCCTTCAAGCTCTTATCCATGGCTTCCTATGGTGGTGAGCTTCTTCTTGATTCATCTTCTCCTTGAAGTGGCATCTCCAATCATCTTTCCTCCTTCTCCATTCTGCTGCCATGATCTTCAGGAAGCAAAGAAATCCATTAATGAAGAAGATCCAAGGCCTGTTGGATCGAGTGGCCTCAGAATAATTAAGAAGGGGGGTTGAATTAATTATTCCTAAACCTTTACTAATTAAAAAATTACTCTTTTAAGGCTTTTAATAAATTGTTAAGAGAATGAGGAGTAGAAGAGAAAACTTAACAGAAAGTAAAAGCGGAAATTAAATGCACAGCGGAAAGTAAAAGAGTAGGGAAGAAGGAAACAAACACACAAGAGTTTTTATACTAGTTCGGCAACAACCCGTGCCTACCTCCAGTCCCCAAGCGACCTGCGGTCCTTGAGATTTCTTTCAACCTTGTAAAAAACCTTTTACAAGCAAAGATCCACAAGGGATGTACCCACCCTTGTTCTCTTTGAACCTAATGGATGTACCCTCCACTAGAACTTATCCACAAGAGATGTACCCTCTCTTGTTCTCAGTCAAACCCAAGTAGATGTACCCTCTACTTGTGTCACAAAGGATGTACCCTCCAATGTGTTAAGACAAAGATCTCAGGCTGTTACACCTTTGATACTTTGTGAATGGGGATACAAAAGAATTCTCAGGCGGTTAAACGTTTGAACGCTTTTGTATTAGGGAATGGGAAGAATCAAAAGAATTCTCAAACTGTGTCATTTTGAATTCTTTGACAAGGGAGAAGGGACACACAAAAGAATTCAGGCAGTTAGTCCCTTGTTATTTTGGAAAAGAGAGAAGAGAGACACAAAAAGAATTCAGGCGGTTAGTCCTTGGCGAATTCTTTTTGGCAAAGGGAGAAGAGAATGAAAAGATGAATAGCACAAGTTTTCAAGGTTTGGAAAACCAGAAAACTTCAGAAAGCGTTTGGTACAAAGAAGAAGAAGAAGTTCAAAGACATTCAAGGCTTGTAAAGGATTTTAAGAGATTAATTGGAAAAGTATTCAAGATTGTTGTTAGAAAGATTGATTTAGAATACAAAACAAAGCCTTGCTTTTATAGAATCTTCATGTCTGGTCAAGAAGGCCATTCAAAAGAGTTATAACTTTTAGAAAAACTTAAAACCCATTTGAAAAAGTCAAAACCTTTTTGAAGAGTTACATCTTTAGATTTTTCAGAAACAAACACTGGTAATCGATTACCAAATAAGTGTAATCGATTACACAAAGCTTTTGAGTGAAATCATGTGACTCTTCACTTTTAAATTTGAATTTTAACGTTCAAGGACACTGGTAATCGATTACCAAAACATTGTAATCGATTACAGCCTTTTGAAAATATTTGGAACGTTGTAACCCTCCCGCCGAAGGGTAGGTTGCGATAGTTAGCGACTCCACTGGGGACTGTTTTTAGAGAGTTAGGCCTTCTAATCTCATGCAATATCATGACTTCCTCTTTTTTCGGTTTCCTTTTATTTCTCTTACGTTCTTGTATATACCTCTTTGATGCTTTTAGTGTGTTTTTGAAATGTATGCATGAGATAGATATTTATTCATTTGATGCACATAAACACCAACATTATTTGTACACACGGTGAGTTGAAAAGGGGCCCTATACCCGGGTCCATGGGAACATAAGGAGTGGAGGTGAATCTGTGGTCATGTTGGGTCTCCGACTTGCTTGATAACAGTGAACCTTCATCTAGAGTTTTTCTCTTTGATAACATATTGTTGCTAGTAGTCCCTACTGTCGCAATATGTTTTTCGAAGGGGATGATACCTCTAGAAACCATCAAGAGAGATATGACCACCTTGGGAATTATCACCTAAAGCCTTTTAGTTCCTCCCGTTTAGGTCCCTAAAATAGGGGCACGAAGCGAACACGCTACGTGCCTTTTAAACAATGCCATGCATATAACCTAAATGTCATGTGCGCCTTTGCTGTGTGATTATTTGAGGATATTGCCATGCTGTGTACATCCCCCTGTTGCACTGTTGCGCATCTGCATCATGTCGTCACGCATGCATTGTATGTTGGTCTCATCTTTTGTCACGGGAAGCCGGAAAGTCCATATCACCTTCTTAATTGCACACATGAGGCACTATGCCCCTGAATGCACAAGTAAGAAGAGATGATTTTCTGGGCTCTCATGTCCACAAATGCATTCATATCATGCATCGCATAAGCATCTCTTCATTGCATTGTAATGGACGTATCATTCTTGCATTTGTCACTTATCATTTCATGCATTGCATTTTGCATAAGTCATTTCATCACCATGCATCTCATCTAGCATGCTTTTTGCATACCTTTTATTTTCATGTTTACTTATGCATGATCCTTGCGTTTTCCTCTGCAAAACAAAAACAAAAAAAGGAAGCATGAAAATTCACATTGCATTCTTAGGTACCATGAGCCAACCATGTTGGGATTATAAACCCATCTCTAAAATAAACAACAAAACAAAATGATTGAGCATGGTACCTAATGCATGGTTAACTAGGAAATGATGTTTCTTCGGGCATCTCAATCTCATAATTACATTTTCCATGCATAGCATACGTATTCCCAAGTCTTTCATCTCTATGAAATGTTGTCGAGTATTAGCGATCAAAATTTCCATTCCTTAGGTTATGGGGTTGAACCAAGCTCATGCTTTTACAAACCAGTTCATCAAGTCAAGTTGAAGTATGGAAGTAACCATCTTGCAAGAAATTGGGGCAAAAAGATGGATCGAGTTACATCTCTGCTTCGTCTACTGCCAAACACATTTAGGACTGTTGATGTTTGTTACTTCCAGTTTCACCTTGACAAAGATGTCATGGACCATGTTGAAAATCTAAATAGATTCAACCCCATGTCCTGCGTAAAATTTCGCAATACTTCAACTGTGCATCATTCGCATACATCCATGCTTTTCATTGGTTGCATTGCTCATTGCATTCATTCCTTGAAAAAAAAATGAACTTAATCATTGTTATCAAAAAGAAAAGAACACACTTTACGGTGCCCTTACCAAACCCGTGCTAGAGCTAGAGTAATGGGTGAAGTAGAGGAGGTGAAAGAGCAGATGAAGACCGACATGGAGGCCATGAAAGAGCAAATGGCCACAATGATGGAGGCCATGATGAGCATGAAGAAGATAATGGAAGCCAATGCGGTTGCAGTTATCGCTACCAGCGTTGTTGCTAAGGTGAACCCGACACCCCCATCTGGCCTCAACCAAATGAATCATCCAACCTAAAATATGGTAGGCAAAGATTTGGGAAGTACGGGTGGCCCCCATTATGTGCAAATTCAAAACAAGCACACCTTCTCGCCATATGGCTTGCCTCCCAACTATACACCACCCAATGTGGCGTACACTCCCAATGAGAATGTCAATAACTCTACTCCTATACTCATTGAGAGCCAACAACCTTAATCTGATCATGCACATGTCTCTCAACCCATAGGGGAGACACACGAAATGCCCTTTGGAGGGTCCTCAGTATCACCCACATCCACACCCCTTGCATTCCACAGCGGGTAAAAACCCTCATGCTACACGCCCTTACCTTTAGAGGACTTCATGTCCTCGCCTTCAAAGGATTACACGTCCTCACCATCAGAGGACTACACGTCCTCGCCTTCAGAAGGCTTCTCGCCCTCCCCTTTAGAGGACTACACATCCTGGCCTTTAGACGGTTGCACGTCCTGGCCTTCAGAGAACTACACGTCCTCGCCTTTAGAGGACTACACTCTCTCACGTTTAAAGGACTGCATATCCTCGCCTTGAGAGGAGTACACATCCTCAGCTTTAGAGGACTACACGTCCTCCCCTTTAGAGGGCTACACGCCGTCGCCTTCAGAGGACTACACGTCCTCGTCTTTCGAGGGCTACTCGTCCTCGCCTTTAGAGGGCTACACGCCCTCGCATTCAGGGGGTTGCATGCCCTTGCGTTTTGAGGACTACACATCCTCAGCTTAGAGGACTACATGTCCTTGCCTTTTGAGGGCTACACGCCCTTGACTTCAAAGGGCTACACGCCCTCGCTTTAGAGGACTACACATCATCGCCTTCAGAGGACTACACGTCCTCCCCTTTAGAAGGCTTCATGCCCTCACCTTTAGAGGACTACAGGTCCTCGCCTGTAGAGGACTACACGCCCTGGACTTCAGAGGGCTGCATGCCCTCTTCTTCAGAGGGCTGCACGCCCTCACCTTTAGAGGACTACACGTCCTCGCCTTCAGAGGACTACGGGTCCTCGCCATCAGAGGACTACACGGCCTCGCCTTCAGAGGGCTTCTCGCACTCCCCTTCAGAGGACTACACGTCCTCGACCTAAGAGTACTACATGTCCTCTCCTTCAGAAGGCTACGCACCCTCACCTTAAGAGGGCTACATGCCACCCTTATAGGACTACACGTCCTCGCCTTCAGAGGACTACATGTCCTCGCCTTCAGAGGGCTGCATGCCCTCGCCTTCAGAGGGCTACATGCCCTCACCATAAGAGGACTACACCTCCTGGCCTTGAGAGGGCTGCACGCCCATGCCTTTAGAAGACTACACGCCCTCACCTTTAGAAGGCTACACGCCCTCACCTTTAGAGGGCTACACGCCACCTTTAGAGGACTACACGTCCTCGCCTTCAGAGGACTACATGTCCTCGCCTTCAGAGGGCTGCATGCCCTCGCCTTTAGAGGACTACATGTCCTTCTCTTCAAATGGCTATACACCCTTGCCTTCAAAGGACTTCACGTCCTCCTCTTCAGAGGGCTGCACGCCCTCGCATTTAGGGGGTTGCATGCCCTTGCGTTTTGAGGACTACACGTCCTCAGCTTAGAGGACTACATGGCCTTGCCTTTTGAGGGCTACACGCCCTTGACTTCAAAGGGCTACACGCCCTCGCTTTAGAGCACTACACATCATCGCCTTCAGAGGACTACACGTCCTCCCCTTGAGAAGGCTTCATGCCCTCACCTTTAGAGGACTACACGTCCTCGCCTTTAGAGGACTACATGCCCTCGACTTCAGAGGGCTGCACGCCCTCACCTTTAGAGGACTACACGTCCTCGCCTTCAGAGGACTACGGGTCCTCGCCGTCAGAGGACTACACGGCCTCGCCTTCAGAGGGCTTCTCGCACTCCCCTTCAGAGGACTACACGTCCTCGACCGAAGAGTACTACATGTCCTCGCCTTCAGAAGGCTACGCACCCTCACCTTAAAAGGGCTACATGCCACCCTTAGAGGACTACACGTCCTCGCCTTCAGAGGACTACATGTCCTTGCCTTCAGAGGGCTACATGCCCTCACCATAAGAGGACTACACCTCCTGGCCTTGAGAGGGCTGCACGCCCATGCCTTTAGAAGACTACACGCCCTCACCTTTAGAAGGCTACACGCCCTCACCTTTAGAGGGCTACACGCCACCTTTAGAGGACTACACGTCCTCGCCTTCAGAGGACTGCATGTCCTCGCCTTCAGAGGGCTGCATGCCCTCGCCTTTAGAGGACTACATGTCCTTCTCTTCAAATGGCTATACACCCTCGCCTTCAAAGGACTTCACGTCCTCCTCTTCAGAGGGCTGCACGCCCTCGCCTTCAGAGGACTACACGTCCTCACCTTCAAAGGGCTGCATGCCCTCGCCTTCAGAAGGTTGTGGGCCCTCTCCTTCAGAGGGCCTCACGCCCTCACCTTAAGAGGACTACATGTCCTCGCCTTCAGATGGTTGCACGTCCTTGCCTTTAGAGGAATACACGTCCTCGCCTTTTGAGGGCTGCACGCCTTCGCCTTCAGAGGGCTTCACGTCCTTACCATTAGAGGACTACGCATCCTCCCCTTCAGAGGGCTATACGCCCTCACCTTTAGAGGACTAAATGTCCTCCACTTCAAAGGGCTTCACGCCCTCCCATTCAGAGGACTACACGTCCTCCTCTTCAGAGGGCTATGCGCCCTTTCCTTCAGAGGAGTACACGTCCTCGCCTTCAGATGGCTACACGCCCTCGCCTTCAAAGGACTACACGTCGTTGCCTTCAGAGGTCTGCACGCCCTCGCATTCAGAAGACTCCCCGTCCTCACCTTCAGAGGGCTACACGCCCTCCTCTATAGAAGGCTGCATGACCTCACCTTCAGAGGACTACACGTCGTCGCCTTCAGAAGGCTACACGCCGTCACCTTCAGAGGGATACACGCAATCTTTAGAGGACTATACATCCTCTCCTTCAGAGGACTACATGTCCTCGCCTTTTGAGGGCTGCATGCCCTCGCCTTTATTGGACTACACGTCCTGGCCTTCAGAGGGCTACACGCCCTCGTCTTCAGAGGGCTACACACCCTCGCCTTTAGAGGACTACACGTCCTCCCTTTTAGAGGACTTCACTTCTTCTCCTATAGAGGGCATTACGCACTCTCCTTCAAAGGACTACACGTCCTCGCCATCAGAGGGATACACGCCTTTGCCTTTAGAGGACTATACGTCCTCACCTTTAGAGGCCTGCACGCCCTCACCCTTAGAGGGCTACATGGCCTAACCTTCAGAGGGCTACACGCCCTCACCTTCAGAGGACTACAAGTCCCCCCCTTCATAGGACAACACCCTCTTGCCTTCAGAGGGCTGCACGCTGATCGAGGCCGTACCCGAATCAAATAAACATGAAAATGCAGTAACTAGGAAGTGATCCTAGGTCGTTTCCCAACGAGCAATGATAAACCAAATGTTCATAATATACTTGCATTAACAGTAACGATTGGGGGGGGGGGTTGTTTGGGTTTTGATTTAAGGAGCAGAACAAGTAAACTGGAATACGAAACTAATAATATTAAAAATGGGTTGTTTCCTTTGATTCAGAAGCCATTCTCTTATCCTGGAGAATTCGTCCCTAACAGTTAACCACTTAATCCAACCTTATTTCAATTTACTAAGCGAAAATCAACTTAGGATTGTCAATATGTGATTAGGCACCACATACACCTGTTAGCCCTTCGTCCATTAAGCATGAACGCAAGTTAGGCTTAGAGGCAATTAATCGAACACGAAGCGTGCACTGATTAATGTTCACGAATTTGGGTTAACTGGTGAAGGGAAAACTGTCAGGGAACCACATTATAAACGAAACCTCAAAGAGAATTGGGCTTCGTCCTCAGAAGGAAACAACACCAGAATATTTAGCCTTCCATAGATTCAAACAGAAAACGCAAATGAAACATGAAGCAGAAACGTAAATAAACAAAAACGTAAATGAGACAGAAACGAAAATGAAAACAGAAACGTAAATGAAAATAGAAGAAAAAACAAAAATGAAATTGTAATTAGAAGCAGAAAATGGAAAATTGCATTAAGAAAGAAACCGTAGCATTAGAACAGAAAAACATCCAAAACCATAAACCCTAAGCTCTGAATAATAGTCTAACAGAATGCCTTGCACAAATCCCAAGGCTGCTATTTAAAAAGAGTCACTCAAAGTCACTGGGCCCTATTACAATACTCTGGCCCAAAACGAAATAAACACTGAACCACATAAAATAAAATTGCGAAATTTCGTAATTAGAAATTAACTAAGGTAAGTGCTGCTTTATTTGCCCTCTTCAAGTCCATAACCAAAATCCCTATTAAGCCCAATGTTTCATTAATTCCTGAAATTAGATTAAAAACATCAAATTAGCTAAATGAGCCCAAATAATAAAACTGCCTAATTAATTGAAAATTAAGACCAATCAGTAATTAAAATGGTGCAAAAAGGGTTTAGAAAATAGAAGAAAATGATGGCACATCAAAACCCCCCATACTTAGCCTTTTGCACTCCTGGGCAAAATGAAACAAAGAACAGAATCCAAGGATATCAAAGAGAGACAAACGAAAACATTCACATATTTCTCAATGAACATCAAGGAATGAAAGGAATGGGTAACATCTAACATAAGGAGATCCGAAAAGTCAAGACATTCATGAAAATCATCCAAGCAACCCAATCATGGAAAAATAGTTATTCAGCTCAAGAATGAAAAGTGATAAAGCCTCACAAGATATACACTCTATCTCTCAAGTGTTTAGGCTACTACTTACCCTCAAAGCACCAATGAAAACAAACACCACATAAACTTGGCAAGATTCTAAAATTGACAATCAACCCATAAACACAAGCACATGAGGATCAAAAGTTCTTTTAAGGTTGTAATGGGGCCAAGGACAAGGTATGGAAAAATATGGAATAAGTGGCTGAATCCCAAATGAATAGAGGAGCAATGGGGAATAAGTGCATATTAAGAAAACATAAGAAAATAAAAAGAAATAAAGATAAAATTTAAACATAAAGAGTAGAACCAAGAGTCTCATCATTCTTTTTTCATTTAAGATCTTATTGACTCAACTTTACTGCTTTTCTTTTTCTTTTTCGATTTTTTTTTAATAATTTTTTTTTTTACTATGTAGCCTTTGAGAAACAGCATCTCATTCAGCATGTCCAACATTTAACCAATATGCAATGTACATCAAGTATGACTCAAAATATATCATGAAGCATGCCCAACAAAACATGTTATCCAATGAAACAAAAACCCCACACTTATTCCCAAAACAATTCCAAAGCTCCAAAATTCCTTAAGGATATGGTGATATCATGGTTTTTCACTTAAGGCTTGTAGTGACCTTCAAAACAAGGAAAGGAAAACAAGGCTCAAAAGGGCTATCAAAGGAATTAAGTCAAGGTAAGTCCATTTGGCTAGAAGCTTATAAGAACAAAATTGCCTCAATCATATCCAAATATGCATGTGAATTAGGAAGCATCAACAAGAATCAAGCCAAGGCTATTGTGCAAGCAATCAATGGGGTAAAACACAACAAATGATTATGATGATGGATGGCTCAAATTCTCACGAAGGTAAACTCATCACTTTCAAATTGAGCTTTCAAAACTATCATGACATGTAGAGGAGAATCAAAGATTTCAAGTCACAAAATGTCAAGAACTTTTATTTTCAAAACAATTACCCATTTCTTGAACATATCCTATAATTCAAAGAAAAACATGTCAAGTCTCTTCCACCACTACGTCCACTAAAGAAGGGTTCGTGAGGAATGGCTTAAGTCGATGTCTGTTGACCTTGAAGCTCTTGTTTGTGGAGTCGCTTTTGATCTCAACTGTACCATAAGGAAAAACATTAGTAACAACAAAAGGACCAATCCACTTAGACCTCAACTTACCACTCAGGAGTCCAAGCCTAGAATTATACAATAACACTTTTTGCCCAACCATGAAGTCCTTCTTAACTATCATGCTATCATGGAACTTCTTGGTCTTTTCTTTGTAGAACTTGGCATTATCGTAGGCTTCTAGGTGGATTTCATCTAACTCATTCAGTTGCAACTTTCTTTCCTCACCAGCTTGATCCATAGAGAAGTTGCAAGTCTTCACTGCCCAGTATGCTTTGTGCTCAATTTCCACTGGAAGATGACATGCCTTTCCAAAGAGAACCCGATAAGGAGACATTCCTATGGGTGCTTTGTAGGCAGTCCGATGTGCCCAAAGAGCATCATCAAGCCTGGTACTCCAATCTTTCCTGCTTGGTTGCACAATCTTCTCTAAAATTCTCTTGATTTCCCTGTTAGAAATTTCTGCCTGTCCATTGGTCTGGGGGTGGTATGGTGTGGATACCCCGTGTACCACCCCGTACTTTTTAAGCAAGGCATGCATTGTTCTATCGCAAAAATGGGTTCCTTGATCACTAACAATTGCTTTAGGTACTCCAAACCTGCAAAACAGATTAGATCTGACAAAATCTGCAACAACCTTAGCGTCATTAGTTCTAGTAGGTTTGGCTTCCACCCATTTTGAAACATAGTCAACTGCAAGGAGAATGCAAACATAACCAAAAGAGACGGGAAAAGGGCCCATGAAATCTATACCCCAGACATCAAACACCTCACAGAATAGCATAGGTTGCTGAGGCATTTGTTGTCGCCACGTAAGTGTATTTCCTGCTCTCTGGCACTGCTCACAAGTGCTGCAGATCTTCCACGCATCTTTAAAGATGGTGGGCCAATAAAAACCACAATCAAGCACTTTGCGAGCTGTCCTTTGAACACCCAGATGACCTCCCGGTGCGGAAGAATGACAGAACTGCAGGACTGAGTCAGTCTCATGATCTGGAATGCATCGTCTAATGACCTGATCACTGCACAATTTCCACAAGTAGGGGTCATCCCAAATAAAATGCTTAGCATCACTTTTAATTTTATCTTTTTGGGCCTTAGATGCATATGGAGGAAAAACAGAAGCAACCAAATAATTGACAATGTTAGCAAACCAGGGAGTAGAAAGAGAGTCAGAAATACTATACAGTATATACAAATGATCATTCTGGAAATCATCCCGAATGGGTGAATTCGCATCCGATACACGTTCGACCTGACTCAAATGATCAGTAACTAAATTTTGTGCTCCGCTCCTATCACGAATCTCCAAGTCAAACTCTTGAAGCCAGAGCATCCATCGGATCAACCTAGGCTTAGAATCAGCCTTCTTCAACAAGTACTTTAGAGCTGCATGGTTAGTATAAACAATAATGCGGGTACCAAGCAAATAAGATCGAAATTTTTCAAGAGCAAAAACTATGGCTAGAAGCTCCTTCTCAGTAGTAGTATAATTTGCTTGGGCGGCATCTAAAGTCCTAGAAGCATAGTATATCACCCTGGGCAATTTATCAATTTTCTGAGCAAGGACAGCCCCCAATGCATAATTTGATGCATCACACATAAGCTCAAAAGGGGCTGTCCAATCGGGTGCCTGGATGATGGGGGTGGTAGTCAGCGCTCTTTTGAGGCAATCAAAAGCCTCTCTGCATCTGTCATTAAAGTCAAACTCCACCTCTTTTTGCAACAAGTTGGATAGTGGAAGGGCAACTTTGCTAAAATCCCTTATAAAGCGCCTGTAGAATCCTGCATGACCAAGAAAAGATCGCACCTCTCGCACAAAAGAGGGGTAAGGCAATTGTGAAATAACAGAAATTTTTGCAGGATCTACTTCAATACCCTTATTGGAAATAATGTGGCCTAAAACTATACCTTGCTCAACCATAAAATGACATTTTTCAAAATTTAGAACAAGATTAGTTTGAATGCATCTATTCAAAACTTTTTCCAAACTTTCCAAATAACCATCAAAAGAGGATCCATACACAGTGAAATCATCCATGAACACCTCTATGCAATTTTCTAAGAAATCACTGAAAATACTAATCATGCACCGCTGGAAGGTACCAGGGGCATTGCAAAGGCCAAAAGGCATCCTCCTATAGGCAAAAGTGCCGAAGGGGCAGGTGAATGTGGTCTTTTCTTGATCCTCAGGAGCAATAGTAATTTGCATATAACCAGGAAAACCATCAAGGAAACAGTAGTGAGATTTACCTGCCAGGCGCTCAAGCATCTGGTCAATGAATGGCAGGGGAAAATGGTCCTTTTTGGTAACTTGGTTCAACCTCCTATAGTCAATGCAGACTCTCCAACTGTTCTGCACCCGAGTAGGAATCAGCTCCTCCATCTCATTTTTTATCACTGTGAGGCCGGTCTTCTTCGGGACTACCTGGACGGGACTCACCCATTGGCTGTCGAAGATAGGATAAATGATTCCAGCTTGTAAAATCTTGGTTATCTCCTTCTTCACTACATTAAGAATCACCGAGTTCAGTCTTCTCTGTGGCTGTCTTACTGGTTTAGCTCCATCCTCTAAATTTATTCGATGCATACATGTGGATCGGCTAATACCAGGAATGTCCGCCAGGGTCCAGCCTATAGCCTTCTTATGCTTCTTGAGAATAGACAACAACTTCTCCTCTTGCTCATCAGCAAGGGAGGCAGATATAATCACTGGAAAACTTTTGCTATCATCCAAGTAAGCGTATTTCAAATTTGATGGCAGAGGCTTCAATTCTGGTGTGGTCAGCTGGATAGTGGTAGAAGGAGATGGTTTCTCAGCCTGTACCTCATAAAGAAAGTCAGGGGTATGTGTACTTCCTGAAACATGGTTAGTCCTATCTGACTCTATAAAATCAATCTCGAGAGGTAAAACACCACCACCAGACATGCAATCAATATCACTTTCAGATTCACTCTCAGCATCAAATTCAGACATATGATCAAGTACAATTTCAGACTCAATGCATGAAGAGTGAGAGGCATGCAGATTAGAGTAAAGATCAGTCATGTATTCATCAACAACATGGTCAATTATTTCAGCACGAAATACAGAAAGATCTTCAGATGGGTATTTCATAGCATCCAGAATATTAAAATGAACAGTTATATCACCAAACTCCATGGATAGTGTGCCTGCATAAACATCTATCTTAGTTCTAGCAGTTTTCATAAAGGGTCTGCCTAGAATGATGGGAACTGATCCTTGAGAAAATCCGTCTTCCATATTCAAAATATAAAAATCAACAGGGAAAGTCAGTTCACCAACTCTAACTAAGACATCTTCTATGAAACCAACAGGGTAGGCAACACTTCTATTAGCTAAATGAATTACCACATCAGTTGACTGCAAGGGACCTAGAGATAGAGAATTAAAAATAGATAGAGGCATAACACTAACAGAAGCTCCTAAATCTAGCATGGCATTGTCAAACTTACTATTCCCTACAATACAAGGTATGCTGAATGTACCTGGATCTATACATTTTTCAGGAATTCGGGGAACAGATTTACCAATCAATGCGGAGACATTTCTGCCCATGCTAATTCGTTCACTTCCTTTAAGCTTCCGCTTATTAGTGCACAACTCCTTCAAGAATTTAGCGTATCTTGGAATTTGCTTAATTGCATCCAGCAGAGGTATATTTACCTCTACTTTTCTAAATGTTTCCAAGATCTCTTTCTCCGCCTCTTCCATTTTTTTGTTGGAAACTGCTCTTGGAGGGAATGGAAGAGGGGGAATGTGCTGCTTCTGCAAATCAGAATTACCAGTGGAAGAAGATTCACCTGCACAGAAATTGTTAGGTAAATTTTTGTCATCACCTTTTTCTGGAGTAGAGTGAAGTTTGGCAGGTTCATTTGCAGATGAGGAAGGTGCTATGGGTTGAGGTCCCTGACACTGCTTTCCCGACCTCAATGAAATGGCACTAACATTTTTGGGATTTTGGACAGCTTGAGAAGGTAGCTTGTCAGAATTCTGGGACTGTTGTTGATTCAATTGTGTAGCCAATTGTCCCATCTGATTGGTTAAGCTCTGAATGGAGGCTCTGGTCTCTTGTTGAAACTGCATGTTCTACATAATCATTTGCCTCACAAGTTCTTCGAGGGAAGGTTGTGGAGGAGCCTCAACTGTTGGCTGTTTCTGGGGCTGTTGCTGTTGTTGGATTGGTGGAGGAAGGTATGGTCAGCTTGGGCCAACAATATTTTGGAAGGAAGGAGCAGGCTGCTGTTGTTGTTGCTGAGGGCTAGACCATTTGAGATTAGGGTGATTCCTCCATCCAGGGTTGTATCTGTTGCTGGAGAGGTCATAATTGTTCTGCTGTGGTTGATTTTGCTGCTGAGGTTGAGCAGGTCTATTATAAATATTTGCAGCATAAGCTTCGGGCTGCTCAATTGCTCCAGGTTGCTGCATGGAAGGGCAAAGGTCTGTATGGTGGTCAGTAGAGGAGCACAAACCACAGACCCTTGCGACAGGTACAGATTTTTTGTTCAAGGCCAGCTGGGTTACCAAGTTAACCAATGCGTCCAGTTTGCCTTCAAGATTCTTAGTTTCAGATGATGCAGCTGAGTTTGTAGCTACCTCATGCACTCCTCTAATGACTATCGCATCATTTTTGGCGCTAAACTGCTGGGAGTTGGAAGCCATCTTCTCAATTAAATTTCTGGCTTCAGCAGGAGTCATATCTCCAAGGCCTCCACCACTCGCAGCATCTATCATACTTCTCTCCATATTACTGAGTCCTTCATAAAAATATTGGAGAAGCAGCTGCTCTGAAATCTGATGGTGAGGGCAACTGGCACATAGTTTTTTAAATCTCTCCCAGTATTCATACAGGCTCTCTCCACTGAGTTGTTTAATACCTGAGATATCCTTCCTGATTGCTGTGGTCCTAGAAGCAGGGAAATTTTTTTCTAAGAATACTCTCTTAAGGTCATCCCAGCTCGTGATGGACCGTGGAGCAAGGTAATACAACTAGTCCTTTGCCACTCCCTCTAAGGAGCAATGATAAACCAAATGTTCATAATATACTTGCAGTAGCAGTAACGTTTGGGGGGGGGGGGTTGTTTGTTTCGTGATTTAAGGAGCAGAACAAGTAAACTGGAATACGAAACTAATAATATTAAAAATGGGTTGTTTCCTCTGATTCAAAAGCCATTCTCTTATCCTGGGTTATGGAGAATTCGTCCCTAACAGTTAACCACTTAATCCAACCCTATTTCAATTTACTAAGCGAAAATCAACTTAGGGTTGTCAATGCGTGATTAGGCACCATATACACCAGTTAGCCCTACGTCCATTAAGCATGAACGCAAGTTAGGCTCAGAGGCAATTAATCGAACACGAAGCGTGCACTGATTAATGTTCACGAATTTGGGTTAACTGGTGAAGGGAAAACTACTAGGGAACCACATTATAAACGAAACCTCAAAGAGAGTTGGGCTTCGTCCTCAGAAGGAAACAACACCAGAATATTTAGCCTTCCATAGATTCAAACAAAAAACGTAAATGAAACATGAAGCAGAAACGTAAATAAACAAAAACGTAAATGAGACAGAAACCAAAATGAAAATAGAAACATAAATGAAAGTAGAAGAAGAAACAAGAACGAAATTGTAATTAGAAGCAGAAAATGGAAAATTGCATTAAGAACGAAACAGTAGCATTAGAACAGAAAAACCTCCAAAACCATAAACCCTAAGCTCTGAATAATAGTCTAACAGAATGCCTTGCACGAATCCCAAGGCTGCTATTTAAAAAGAGTCACTCAAAGTCATTGGGCCCTATTACAATACTCTGGCCCGAAACGAAATAAACATTGAACCACATAAAATAAAATTGCGAAATTTCCTAATTAGAAATTGACTAAGGTAAGCGCTGCTTTATTTGCCCTCTTCAAGTCCACAACCAAAATCCAGACTAAGCCCAATGTTTCATTAATTCCTGAAATTAGATTAAAAACATCAAATTAGCTAAATGAGCCCAAATGATAAAACTGCCTAATTAATTGACAATTAAGACCAAGCAGTAATTAAAATGGTGCAAAAAGGGTTTAGAAAAAAGAAGAAAATGATGGCACATCACATGCCTTCGCCTTCAAAGGACTACTCGTCCTCACCTTCAGAGGACTGTACGTCCTCACCTTCAGAAGGCTGCACGCCCTCTCCTTCAGAGGGCTTCATGCCCTCACCTTTAGAGGACTACACGTCCTCGCATTTAGAGGACTTCACGTCCTCGCCATTAGAGGGCTTCGCGCACTCCCCTTCAGAGGACTACACGCCCTCGCCTTTAGGGGGCTGCATGGAATTGCATTCTGAGGAATAGACGTCCTCACCTTAGAGGACTACATGTCCTCGCCTTTAGATGGCTGCACGCCCTCGACTTCAAAAGGCTGCACGCCCTCGCTTTAGAAGACTAAACGTCATCACCTTCAGAGGACTACACGTCCTCCCCTTTAGAAGGCTTGAGGCCTTCACCTTTAGAGGACTACACGTCCTCGCCATTTGAGGACTACACGCCCTCGCCTTCAGAGGGCCTGCATGCCCTCTTCTTCAGAGGGCTTCACGCCCTCACCATATGAGGACTACACGTCCTCGCCTTCAGAGGACTACACGTCCTCGCCTTCAGAAGGCTTCTCGCCCTCCCCTTTAAATGACTACACGTCCTCGACCTAAGAGTACTACACGTCCTCGCCTTCAGAAGGCTACACGCTGTCACCTTTAGAGGACTACACGTCCTCGCCTTCAGAGGACTACATGTCCTCGCCTTGAGAGGGCTGCATGCCCTCGCCTTGAGAGGGCTGCATGCCCTTGCCTTCAGAGGCCTACATGCCCTTACCATAAGAGGACTACACGTCCTCGCCTTGAGAGGGCTGCACGCCCATGCCTTCAGAAGGCTACACGCACTCACCTTCAGAGGGCAACACGCCCTCACCTTCAGAGGGCTACACGCCACCTTTAGAGGACTACACGTCCTCGCCTTCAGAGGACTATATGTCCTCGCCTTTAGAGGGCTGCATGCCCTCGCCTTTAGAGGACTACATGTCCTTCTCTTCAAAGGGCTATACACCCTTGCCTTCATAGGACTACACGTCCTCCTCTTCAGAGGGCTGCACACCCTCGCCTTCAGAGGACTACACGTCCTCACCTTCAAAGGGCTGCACGCCCTCGCCTTCAGAAGGCTGCACGCCCTCTCCTTAAGAGGACTTCACGCCCTCACCTTGACAAGACTACACGTCCTCGCCTTCAGAGGACTACATGTCCTCGCCTTCAGAGCTTTGCATGTCCTCGCCTTCAGAAGGCTACACGCCCTCACCTATGGAGGACTACATGTCCTCCACTTCAAAGGACTACACGCCCTCGAATTCAGAGGACTACACGTCCTACTCTTCAAAGGGCTACGCGCCCTCCCCTTTAGAGGACTACACGTCCTCGCCTTCAGATGGCTACACGCCCTCGCCTTCAAAGGACTACACGTCCTCGCCTTCAGAGGGCTGCACGCCCTCGCCTTCAGAGGACTACACGTCCTCACCTTCAGAAGGCTACACGCCCTCCTCTACAAAAGGCTACACGCTCTCACCTTGAGAGGACTACACGTCCTCGCCTTCAGAGGACTAGACGTCCTTGCCTTCAGAGGGTTGCAGGTCTTGACCTAAGAGTACTACACGTCCTCGACTTCAGAAGGCTACATGTCCTCACCTTCAGAGGGCTACACGCCACCTTTTGAGGACTACACATGCTCGCCTTCAGAGGACTACATGCCCTCGCCTTCAGAGGGCTGCATGCCCACGCCTTTAGTGGACTACACGTCCTCACCTTTCAGAGGGCTGCACGGCCTCTCCTTCAGAGGGTTACATGCCCTTACTACAAGAGGACTACACGTCCTCGCCTTGAGAGAGCTGCACGCCCTTGCTTTCAGAAGGCTACACGCCCTTACCTTATGAGGGCTACACGCTACCTTTAGAAGACTACACGTCCTCGCCTTTAGAGGACTACATGTCCTCGCCTTTAGAGGGCTGCATTCCATCGCCTTTAGAGGGCTACATGCCCTCGGCTTCAGAGGGATGCATGCCCTTGCCTTTTGTGGACTACGCATCCTCACCTTCAGATGGTTGCACGCCCTCGCCTTCAAAGGGCTACATGCCCTCACCATAAGAGGACTACACGTCCTCGCCTTGAGAGGCCTGCACGACCTTGCCTTCAGAAGGCTACACGCCCTCACCTTCAGAGGACTACACGTTGTCGCCTTCAGAGGGCTGCACACCCTCACCTTTAGTGGATTACACGTCCTTACCTTCAGAGGGCTGCACGCCTTTGCCTTCAGAGGGCCACATGTCCTCGCCTTCATAGTGCTGCATGCCCTCTCCGTGAGGCGGCTTCACGCCCTAACGTTAAGAGGACTACACATCCTCGCCTTCAGAGGACTACACGTCCTCACATTCAGAGGGCTGCATGTCCTCACCTTCTGAGGACTACACATCCTTGCCTTCAGAGGACTACATGCCCTCACCTTCAGAGGGCTACACGCCTTCACTTTCAGAGTACTATACGTCCTCGCCTTTAAAGGACTACACGTCCTCGCCTTCAGAGAGTTGCATGTCCTCGTCTTTAGAGGACTACACGTCCTTGCCTTTAGAGGGCTTCACGCCTTCGCCATAAGAGGGCTACACGTCCTCACCATTACAAGACTACATATCCTCCCCTTTGGATGGCTACACGCCCTCGCATTTTGAGGACTACATGTCCTCCTCTTCAAAGGGCTACACACCCTCGTCTTCAAAGGACTACATGTCCTCCTCTTCAGAAGGCTACATGCCCTCGCCTTCATAGGACTACACGTCCTCACCTTCAAAGGGCTGCACGCCCTCGCCTTCAAAAGGTTGAACGCCCTCTCCTTCAGAGGGCTTCACGCCCTCACCTTCAGAGGACTACACATCCTCGCTTTTAGAGAACTACACGTCCTTGCCTTCAGAGGGTTGCACGTCCTTGCCTTCAGAGGACTACTCATCCTTGCCTTCTGAGGGCTGCACGCCTTCGCCTTCAGAGGGCTTCACGTCCTTACCAATAGAGGACTACACATCCTCCCCTTTAGAGGGCTACATGCCCTCACCTTTAGAGGACTACATGTCCTCCTCTTCAAAGGGCTACGCACCCTCCCCTACAGGGGACTACACGTCCTCGCCTTCAGATGGCTACACACCCTCGCCTTCAGAGGACTGCACGTCCTCGCCTTCAGAGGGCTTCACGCCCTCACCTTGAGAGGACTACAGGTCCTCCCCTTCAGAGGACTACACGTCCTTGCCTTCATAGGGTTGCACGTCTTCGCCATCAGAGGACTACACGTCCTTGCCTTCTGAGGGCTGCATGCCTTTGCCTTTAGAGGGCTACACGTCCTCACCATTAGAGGACTACACATCCTCCCCTTCAGAAGGCTACACACCCTCACCTTTAGATGACTACACGTCCTCCTCTTCAAAGGGCTACATGCCCTCGCCTTCAGAGGACTTCACGTCCTCCTCTTCAGAGGGCTACGCGCCCTCCCCTTCAGAGGACAACATGTCATCGCCTTCAGATGGCTACACACCCTCGCATTCAGAGCACTACACGTCCTCACCTTTAGAAGGCTGCACGTCCTCGCCTTTAGATGACTACACCTCCTCACCTTGAGAGAGCTGCTAACACGCTTTATCCCCTTTATCCCTGAACCGCTGGCCAAACCAACACCTTGACATACATCATGTCTGGCCGTTCTGCAAGCCTTTTGACCCAAGACCTTAAACCACCATAAACCTTGACCCAGGATGAGAATTTCCATCCCTGTCCTTGGAAGAAGGAACAATAGGGTCTCCCAAAAAAAAAAGGTCATTCACTATTGAGCTGCTAACACGCTTCCAGAACAAAGAAAGTTCCCGATCAAAGATCAGAAGAAAACAAAAGAAAAAGAAAAGTTCCCGATCGAAGATCGGAAGAAAACAAAAGAAATATACAGAAAGGTCCTTAGACCAGAACAATATCTGAACAATACAAAATTGTCACAAGTAAACAAGAAAAGAAAGGAAACCACGACTTGAAGTGGTCCTCTCCTTTTGATCGCCAACCAAAATCCTGTGCCTTAGCGACTTTCTCGCCCCGCACTAAACAAAAATAGAGAAGGAAAAGGCCCAAACACTCAAAGCCAAATTCCTCACTAAAACACCATTCCTGAAAAAGTCCTATTGATCCATGATCACGCATGTAATCTTTGATTTGATTGGAAAGGATTAGCAAAATCAAGTCATGACATATCTATGGTTCAGAATTAGGATAAAACACTTACCTGTGTGAGATTGATACACTTACCTATATTTAACAAAAAGTACTTAGAATATTACAAAAAAACCATAAATTGGGAAAGTTTGATACAAAATACACAGGTTTTATACACAAAATTTAGTCATATTCATAGACTAACAACTCCCCCAAATTTACAGTTTTGCTTGTCCTCAAGCAAAAGAGAACAACTCACTTGTCCTCAAGTGGTAAAACATGCAGTGTTTATGTACAAAGGTGTATGCATCAAAATTTATTGATTGCATGATGAGAAAGATGAAGCAATGTGTACCTATCACTTGTTTTTCACAGAATATGCAGCTAGACAAATAGGAGAACAAAATGTGAACTATACAGTTGGATGAAGTTAATCATAAGATAGATATCAAGGAAAGTAGCTCAAACCACAATTTAACGGCTACTGTTTCACTCAAGCACAAGTGTTTAAGCTATTCATTGATAACGACTAACAGGAGGTGCGATCTTTGCATTTCATCTCATGCCATCAAGTCAGAAATGTATAAACAGAATCAGAAGGACTTTCTCAGGCTTGTAGTGAGGATTGACTATAAAAATTCATTGGTTTTTCTAGGATTCAAAGGTTTAGATTCTAAGAGAGCACAAATCCTTGACTTATCCCAAGGGTCTTGTACTATACCAATAGCTTTCTCACTATCTTTTCCTCTCAAGTTGCTTTTGACCTTATTGTAATAGCACAATTTATTCTTTTCTTTCTTCTCTTTTTTTTTAACATACAACTTATTTGTTGTGTGTGTTGATGCTTAACCTTTTTCTTTTCATTCTTTTCAACTTTTCTCCCCCAAATTTAGATTAAATTTGTCTTGAACCATATGCTCTCCTAGAATCTAAACAAGGTATCAGGAGATAATTATTTAAGTTCAAGGTTCAATTCATGACAAAATCATTCATCCTATACAGGGAGAAAAGGATGCAGTTATCATTCAAGGTAAGCTTTTTGGTCAAAAGGCTTGTGTATGTATAATCATGGCCTTCATCATGTCCTCATTTATACATTTCATTCTAAAATTCAAAGATTCATGCAAAGATTATTACTTACAACTAGTCGTTCACTCATAGTTTAAGGTCACACTCTCACCGGTTTTTGGTTCAAGCTTTTCTTTCACAATCAATCTGTCTACTAACTAACAATTCTAAATGCAAGTTCACATTCTTGTTCTTTCTTTGTTCGACATGCACATTTGCTCAAATTCATGAAAGGAAACACAAATTCCATCAAAATCACGCATTCAATTTAAAACAAAGTCATACACCCATTTTTCACAAAAAGATAAAAGTGTTTCACTACCATGTCATCAAAAATTAAGTTAAACTGTTCAAAATGCTTCAGGATAAGCATACTAACTATTTATATATAGAACTAGCAGTATATATAGACATAAAGGAATCATTATACAAAAACCAAAATTATAATAACAATAAATCAAAAAGCGATAAGTGTCATCAGGAATTAAAATTCCCGTGACTGGTCCTGTGTCTCCTGTGTCTGACCATCCTCCTCATCTGTCAGCTGAAGAACTGGAGTAGTGGGAGGAGAAGTGTCCACAGCTAGGACTGGTGTAGTTGGATCCTCTGGAATCTGTAGAGGAGGAGCGGAGAGGTGTGATGCTGGCTGAGGTGAGGGTAGGTTTACCACTGGTGCAGAAGGCTCTGAAGTAGCCTCAAGGGATTGCCCAGGAGTGGTAGCAGCTATCTGTCTCACCTATGTCTCCTCTGCCTCTTCTCCTATATCAAATGGCTCTAGGATGATGGCCTCAGATGACTCGTCCTCCATATGCTGAGGTACCTGGGCTGTGGGACCTTCGTCTTCCTTATGAATAGAAGGTTGGGTCCCGGGCCAAGCTACCATCTCATTAAAGTGTTTGATCGAGGCCGTACCCAAATCAAATAAACATTAGAATGCAGTAACTAGGAAGTGATCCTAGGTCGTTTCCCAATGAGCAATGACTAACCAAATGTTCATAATAGGCTTCGTAATAACAGTAACAATTGGGGGGGGGGGTTGTTTGTTTTGTGAATTAAAGAACAAGCGAACTGGAATACAAAATTAATAGTATTAAAAATGTGTTGTTTCCTCTGATTCAGAAGCCATTCTCTTGTCCTAGGTTATGAAGAATTTGTCCCTAACAGTTAACCACTTTATCCAACCCTATTTTAATTTAATAAGAGAAAATCAATTTAGGGTTGTCAATATGTGATTAAGCAACACATACACCAAATAACCCTTCGTTCATTAAGCATGAACGTAAGTTAAGCTCAGAGGCAATTAATCGACACAAAGCGTGCATAGATTAACATTAACGAATGTGAGTTAATTGGTGAAGGGAAAACTACCAGAAAGCTACATTATAAACAGAACCTCGAAGAGAGTTTAGCTTCGTCCTCAGAAGGAGACAACATCATAAATTTAGCCTTCCATAATTTCAACAAAAGCAGAAAACGTAAATGAAACTAAAAGCATAAAACATAAATGAAACTAAAAGCATAAACGTAAATGAAAGTAGAAGAAGGAACAGAGAAAAAATGAAATTGCAATTGAAAGCAAAAAAATGCAAAAATGCCTTAACGTGAACAGTAATCCAAAGCTAAAAACGTAAAACCTTAAAACCCTATGCTCTGAATAATGGAATTCCCCTTACACGAATCCCAAGGCTACTATTTAAGGGTCACTCAAAGTCCTGGGCCCTATTACATTATTCTGGCCCAAAACGAAATAAACACTGAACAACATAAAATAAAATTGCAATCTCCTAATTAGAAATTAACTAAGGTAAACTTTGCTTTATTTGCCCTCTTTAAGTCCACAACCAAAATCCGGATTAAGCTCAATGCTTCATTAATTCTTGAAATTAGATTAAAAACATCAACTTAGCTGAATGAGCCCAAATAATAAAATTGCCCAATTAATTTGACAATTAAGACTAATCAGTAATTAAAATAGTGCAAAAAGGTTTAAGAAATAGGAGAAAATGATGGCACATCACTGTTCATCAGAAGGAATAGAGTCTGGAGGTGCTGTTATCTGAAAAGTCTGTAGTAAAATGATTTGTCCCTGATGAATGATTTTGAGCATGGCTTCAAAGCACTGAGAATTTGTCTGAGCTGGAGCAGAGGGGGCTGCTAAAGTGGATGCTGGAGTAGGAGCTGCAGAAGTAGAAGGAAGCTCGGCTAGCCTTGCCCTCACCCTCCTGGCCCCTCGGATAGAGACTATTAGATCCTCGGGGTTCCAACAGTTCTTTCTGATGTAGGCCAGGTTAATAACCGGGCTCAAGCGCTCAAAAGTAAGGCTATCAGAGACAACCCCTCTCCCTACATAATGTGGTGATCAGAGCAGGACCCAAGTCTAGAAGTGTTAGACTGGGCTATAGAGGTCATCTGGCCAAAGATCAGTGCTCCTATGTTCATATCCAAGTGAGAGACTAAGCCAAAGATCAGCCTAGCTCTATCCACTGTCAGATTAGAGGTATGTGATGTGGGGGCCAAGTTGGAGTATGAGAGGACACTCCACACCTGAGCCAGTGTAGTCAAGTCCTTCTTGAGAATCTTCCCAGGATGGCCCTCAGAGTTCAAGATGAACCCTCGACCAGGTATGCATAAGGCAGCCTCTATCTCTCTAAAGTTTGTAGGCAACCTCCAGTATCTGGAGTGTGCGGGTAGAGTTTCTCCCTCAGCTAATACCACAAGTGTCTCCAGGAATGCGTTGAGACTGTCAGCATCAATCGTCACCAAATGACCTCTGACTCTGGATTGCTTTGGTTGACGGTCCTCAGAACTATATAAATTTGCATAGAACTCTTTCACCAAAGCTAGGTCTATGCTCCCATCGGCTAAATTGGTGAGGCGTTTATGGAAATTACGCCTTTCCAATTCAGCCTTAAAGTCATTTAGCTCAGTGTGATAGAGCTCTACCTTCCTCTCAGGTAAAATGTTTCTCCCTAGAACATTGTCTGTGTATCTGGTCCAAGCATCTAATGAAGAGAATCTCCTTGTGTCATACAGAGATGTGGGCCTTGTACCAATGCTCTTTCTTTTTCTAGAAGCCATCTGTAGATAGAGGAACCAAAAAATTAATCAGGACATAAGTTATTCAAAATCAAAAACTGGAAAATAAAACTAAAAAAGACACTGGCCGCTTAGTGAGACATGGTCCACTTAGCTGGCCTTCACAAAAACGACACTAGGCTTAGCGTCACAGGAGTGCCGCTTAGCGGAAATTGCTACGGTCCAAATTTTTCAAAATTGGATTAGCTGGTGAGGAGCTCGCTAAGCCTAAGGTTAGCCGCATGGATTTGAGCTTAGCCAAGAATAAGCTGCGCTTAGCGGCACTAAACTGAGCAAAAAATTCATTAAGTGATGGGAGCCTAACGAGTGAAGCTTGCTTAGCTCAGCGGATGCCGCAAAAAATTGCGCTTGGCTCAGGAATGCTTAGCTTAGCACGCAGCTATCACAAAAAAAAAATGGTTAAGTTACCTGGGCTTAGCGATTCAGCCTCGCTTAGCCACAGGTAGTTCAGCAAGAGGATGAATGTTCATCCTCAAAGGATGAACTCGCTTAGCGCAATGAGTGCGCTTGGCGAGTTCTTCAGATAAAGCTTATATACAATATCATCACGTTTTCCAGAAAACACAGCTCGTTTTCTCGCACTTTTCAAGCCTCTAAAAGGCATATCAGACATGCAATGTGTGTGCCATACTCAATTCAGTATACAAGCTTACATAGTCCTCATCTTAAACTAATTCTAACAAAACATAAAAACCCAAAAAATATAAAGCTACAGTTAAAATCTTCTACCCTAAAGTTAAGACAAGAAAAAGAGAAAAAGGATCAAGGAACTTACTTGGACGGTGTATGATTGATGCTTCAAAGTTGAAAATGCATAAAGAGAGTACAAATGCAAAATGTTCAAATTTTTGGAGAGAGAGAATGCAGAGGCGGGGTTTCTGTAATCTGGCAAATGTGAGTGTAACTGTTGTTACACTCTCTTAAGCAGTTTTGATACTTTTGCTTAACGGACCGTTGCGCTAAGCAAGCAAGAGAGACGTTTGGTTTCTAAACCAAGCTCGCTTAGCGAACATGCGCTTAGCCGACGTTTCAAATTCGAAAACAATCTTTTTTAACAGAAACTCGGCTTAGCGTGCAAGTAAGTTCGCTTAGCGAGGTCTGCAGATTAGAAAAGCTACAACTCTCGCTAAGCCTGGCTCTGGTCGGCTTAGCTAAAATGATGCATCTTAAGTATAGAGGAGAATGCGCTTACTTGAGAGGTTCTTGCTTAGCACTCATATTGCCACAAAGAATCTCGCTTAGCTGCCATGACTGGCACTTAGCTTTATCAACCTCAGTTATGGCCGTAAAGAATTGCGGTTGGCGACAATAGGTCCCGCTTAGCCACTGATAAGCTGTCGCTTAGCGATCAGGCTGAAGCTTAGCTGAATTCAGATCGAATCGAAGTTAGCTTAGCTCAACCTTGGCCAGCTTAGCGGACCAAATCAGCCTCAGATGCAAGGGTTGGGTGCTAAGCGCTCAAGACTCGTGGCTTAGCACATGAACAGAGATGCGCTTAGCGCGAGGCTTGCGCTGAGCGAAAGGACTATTTTTCAAAAAGATTTTCTAAGTTATTTTTCAGTCCTTTTTCCAAGAAATTGAAACCCTTATGTTAAACATTAAAAGATTGGCTGATATACTCCTATGTACAGGTTATATAGCAAGTTCCAAATGATCAAATGCATGAAAAACAAACACAACAAAAATTAAAACTGGGTTGCCTCCCAGGAAGCACTTCTTTAATGTCATTAACTTGACTCTTTTACCTCTCTGGGAAATCTCTTGTTTTGGTTCTCACATTCAGAACCTCTTGACCTTCTCCCATTACCTGCAAGCAAACATTCTGTTATGGAGCAGGCTTGTCTTCCACAAGCAAGTCGAAATCAATTTTCTGGTCTTCAAAACCTAACTCTAGCTTTCTCTTCCCCATGTCAACTATGCAGCTTGTAGTCAACATGAATGGCCTTCCCAACATTACAGGGATGTCAATATCTTCAGAGATATCCATGACCACAAAGTCTGCTGGGAAGATAAAATGCTTTACTCTGACCAACACATCTTCAATCACTCCATAGGGCCTAGTAATGGAGTAGTCAGCTAATTGCAAAGTCATTCGAGTGGGCATAATCTCCAACTCTCCTAGTCTTCTGCACATGGAGAGTGGCATCAAATTAATGTTGGCTCCCTGATCAATCACAGCCTTTCCCATATTGACTTCTCCTAGTGAACAAGGAATGGTTACACTCCCAGGATCTTTGTGCTTAGGTGAAAGGATCTTTTGGATTACAGCACTGCAATTTCCTTACACTATGATGTTTTTTCTATGAATGTACCTATGCTTCCTTGCCAACATATCTTTAAAAAATTTAGAGTAGAGTGGCATCTGCTACAGAGCTTTGCCAAAGGGCATGGTTATTTCCAGTTTCCTGAAAATATCCAAAAATATTGCCAAATGACGATCTTTTTCTTTCTTGGATGGCACCATAGGATATGGTACTTCCACACTCTCTTCCACAACCTTTCCACTTCTACTCTCCTCTGAAACCTTATTTTTTTCATTTTCATTTTTCTTATTTTCTATTTCTTTTTCTCTTTTTTTTTCTTTTTCTTGGTCCTCCATCTCTTTATTCTGGACCATTATTTTCTTCCCTTTTTCCTGATTCTCTTTACCCTTCACATCATTTTTCTTAACCTCAGCACCTTTCTTTTCACCCCTTTGCTCCTTGTCTACCATATTTTCTTCATCCTCAGCTTCTACAAACCTTTTACTCCTGGTCATCACAGCCTTGCATTCCTCCTTAGGATTATTTTCCGTATTTGCTCCAAAGTTGTTTGATGACTTGTCAGCTATCTACTTGGCCAGTTGTCCCATCTATACTTCAAGGTTCTTTAGTGCTAACTCAGTACTCTTATGATTCGACATCGTTACCTGCATAAACTGAATCAAGGTTTCTTCCAACTTAGTTGTCCTCTGAAAGATGTTAGGCCCTTGCTGAATTGGCCTATTTGAGGATCCACCTTGGTCTTTATTGAACTGGTTGCCAGGGTGTGTCCTCCACTGTCCATGCTAATTATAAGGACCTTGCTGGAAGCCTGAAAATCCTCCTTGAGTGTACCCTTGCCTCTGCTGATTCCCCATGAAATGAATTTCTTGAGTGTTATCGTTAGTGGGAATGCATTAGCCTGTCTCATGAGCTTCACCACACAAGGTACAACCTGTGACCTGCAAAACAGAAGAATGTGTAGGTTATCCAATCGACAGTTTAGTTGGCAGCTTACCAAGTGTTTTTGTTAGGATCTCAAGTTGCTTAGATAGCAACTGTCTCTCAGTGTCATACCCTAATTTCGTCCGGGGACCTTTGCTTGATGACATGCGACCATTCTTTGGTCCTCGTGAGGTGCTTGGCACCCATCATTAGGCAATTTATGAAATTCCAGGACATGCCGAAAAACCAAAAAAGTATTGATGCACAATCCGTAAGTTTCCGTGACACACCGGAAATCAAATGGAAGCATCGTTGCATAATTAAGTGAGGTTCCGTAACATTCCGTAAGTCAAAAGGGGGATGATTATGTAATCCGCAAGGTTCCGTAACATTACGGAAAGAAAACAAGTATCGTTACAAAATTCGTAAGTTTCCGTAACTTTACGAAAAAAGAATCACCAAAAAAACAGCAAAGGGGGTGTACTTAGTAAAAATGGGGGTGCAAATAGCACCCAGGCCCACTTGGGCCCTCTAGAATATTCCTCCAGAAGGATGTTGCTTCTGGAGGAAGCAACCTGGCTCGCCTGGGCGAGCTGGGCGGCAACCACCTCCCCTATTTTGCTATAAATAGGGGAGGAAGTGAAGAAGGAAGGGGTTCAGCCCCTTTGGCACTTCTCTCTCTTTCGAATTTGCTTGGAAAAATTGTTTCCGTGAAGAAAATCTAAGCCGAGGCGCTTCCGAAACGTTTCCGTAACGTTTTCCGTGAAGAATTTCGCAAAGGTTTCAACCGTTCTTCGACGTTCTTCATTCGTTCTTCGATCTTCAACGGGTAAGTACCTCGAGCCAAGCTTTTCGATTCATTCTATGTACCCGTAGTGGTCCACACTGTGTTTCGTGCATTTTTATTCTCGTTTTGTTTACTTTTTATACCCCCTGTTGACGTGCTTAAGCCATTTTACTTAAGTCATTTCTCGCTTAACTTAAAAATAAAATAAATTTCCACCGAACGTTTGAATTGTATTATCCATTAACTTCGGTTAACATAAATTCCGACCGTTCGGTCGTGCCGTAGCCACGTTGGAAATCAAAAAAGAGGTAAAAAATAATATAATAATCAAAAAGACATCTTTTAGTAAAATAAAGCGGAAAATCAATCGGACGTTTTCTCTTTGGGATTTCTCATTCTTAATCGAATTGATTAATAACTAAAGTGAAACTAAAGGCTAAAATCAATTCGCCTAGTCAAGCTCGTCCATAAAAATAGGCTTTTGAAGTTTGTCATTTCATTTTCTCACTAAGTAAAATGGATCATTTTTAAGGTCCAACGCCTTAAAATGATCACCTCTTAAAGTAAAAAAGAATCACTTGATAAAAAAGAACTACGTAGGTCTGCCGTCCCTTGTCGACCACAAAAAGAGAAAATATAAAAAGGGTATAAAGGATATAGAGACACAAAAAGGGAACATAAAAAATCAAAGTCATGTTTGCACATTCGATTAAAGGCTGCCGTCCCTTGGGGCGGACGTGTAGGGTGCTAATACCTTCCCCGCACGTAAATACAACTCCCGAACCTTTCACTTAAAAGTTCGTAGATCGCGTCTTTTCCGGTTTTTCCGACGTTTTCCTCAAATAAACGTTGGTGGCGACTCCGCGCGTATTCCTTTCGTGGAACACGCATCCCGCGAGTCACGCGTCGCCCTCCCGCCGAAGGGTAGGTT
>NW_021144380.1:0-24729 GCF_004193775.1 Glycine soja
GTCGTGCCGTAACCACGTTGGAAATAAAAAAAGAGGTAAAATAATAATATAATAATCCAAAAAATACCTTTTAGTAAAATGAAGCCGAAAAAAATCAATCGGACGTTTTTCTTTGGGATTTTTCATTCTTAATCGAATTAACTAATAACTAAAGTGAAACTAAGGCTAAAATCAACTCGCCTTGTCAGCTCGTCCACAAAAAGTCACTAAAATGGGGTTTGAAAGTTTATCATCTCAGTTTTCCTTATCAAGTAAATGGATCATTTTTTAAGGTCCAACGCTTAAAATGATCACCTTTCAAGTAAAAATAATCACTTGATTCACGCTTAAGAAAGAACTACGTAGGTCTGATTTCCTCTTCGATGGAAGGTACGTAGGAGCAAGAGCCGCTTTTGTTGACCTCAAAAAATAAAAAGAACTAAAAGTTAAGATAACACAATTTCCACAATTCTGAAAAATAGGCTGTTGTCCTTTGAGACAAACGTGAGAGGTGCTAATACCTTCCTCAAACGTAAATACAACTCCCGAACTTAGAATTTTCGTTTTGGACCGGTTTCCTTCGGTTTTTCCGACGTTTTCCACAAATAAACGTTGGTGGCGACTCCGCGCATCTTTCCTCTTTGGAAAGCGCACCCGTGAGCCTCGCCTCGCTCTTCCGCAAAAGGGCATGTTGCGACAAAAGGAATCAGCGGTAAAGGTTACTGAACAATTTAATGAGCGAGTCAACTGACTTAATGAGATTAGATTATATGGAAATGAGGAATAAATAATACATAATTTAATTTCAATGAAGGAGATAATGAAACTTGACCACTTCCTTGAGACGCAACTTTGGACCCATTGGCTATAGTAACAAGGGAGGAATCTTTGGAAAGGAAACAGATGAAAAGAGGACTTGTTACCAGAGATATGATTAGAGGCACCTGAGTCAAGTATCCAAGGCTAGGACTTCCGATTGATTGAGAAACACATGCTATTGAGAAACATGTACTGATGAAGATGATGCTTGATTGTTTGGATTTCTCGGACTTGAGCTTCAAATACTCTGGTATTCCTCATCAGAAAACTTAGACTCAGATGTTTCTGACTTGGATACCTGTGCCACTTCGTCAGGGAAGTCATGCAAAGAGTAACAATTTTCTTGAGTGTGGCCCATCCTCTTGCAATATGTGCATTGAGGATGTCCACTCCTTCCATTGCGGCCTCCTCTACTGTTACGGCCTCCCCTTCTCCCACGAGGTGCCACCATGGCTGATGTTTCCACAACATCAGTGAGATTTTCATCCTTCAACGCATGAGGTACACGGAGAAGCCTAGTAATGAGAGAATCCATCGATGGGACTTGATCTCCAGCTAGGACCTGATCACGTACATGATTAAAATCTGAGTGTAGACTCCTCAAGATAAGGACCATGTAGAACTTGTCTAGTTTCCTATTCACATCTTCCAACGAATCAGCCATAAGAAACCTTCTCAGCTCTCTACTACTACCCGAGCTTTACCTATCGTGCAATCATGTCATGGTTAGATTGCTTGAGAGTTGTAACTTTCACAGTCGCATCAAATAGGCTTTGAATATCGTTGGTGAAGATCTCTTGGGCCTTCTTCCAAAAAAGGTGACATGTTTTTGAAAGATCTGAGAATCTCCAAAACATCTGGCTCGACCGATTGCCACAGAACAACACATAGTTGATAATCTAACTTCTCCCATTCAGGTTTCTTGTCGTTTGGAGCAACATTGACGCTTTTCTCTAGGTGGTCATGGTACCCTTGACCAAGAAACCACAACTCAATGGAAGCAGACCATGACAAATAATTTTTCCAGTTGAGCTTGGCAGTTGCAATGGTTGGGTTCCAAAAAAATGAAAATACAGGATTGGAAGAAGCCATTTTTGACCCAAAAACAAAAAAAAATGCATTGTTTAAGACAATTTGGCGAGATTCCGACGGCCGGAGTGCGGCGGCCGCGGCAGCAGACGGTGGCCGAAGGTGGCGGCGGACAATGGCCGGAGGTGGCGGCGGACAATGGCCGGAGGCGGCAGACGGTGACAGCGGCGACGATGGTGGCCGGAACCCGCTCTAATACCAACTTGAATTTAAATGTGAGGAAATTTCAGTCACAGGACTTATGATATTCATGTTTCAGCTTACAATTTATAGAGTACAAAGCATAAGAGAGAGAAAGGGGGAAAAGACAGCCTAGCCTAGTCTATGTGACAGCCTAGTCTAGTCTATGTCTGCTGACTTCTAAAACAAGGAAAAAATATTTAGTAATGATGCATACAAATCTAATTCAGAAACCCCAAAAGATATTCAACACAAGTATTGAACAAAAAACTCTTAGAAAGATGTTGAGAATAACTGAATGAAATCTCTTAAAATTCGTGCCATGGTCACATATTTATAGCATTTGATGGCTCCTGAAAAAACAAGTTAAAAGTTGTGACTCTCTTAAAAACTAGTCACTTTAAAAAATTGTGACTTTTGGCAATTTATTTTTCAAAATCATATATATATATATATATATATATATCTGGATGACCAAACTTAGCTTTTGTCAATCAATCTTTTTAAAAAATACTGTTGAGTTCTGTTTTCTGTTACTAGTTTGTTAGTTTTCTGTTACTTGTATTGATGGCTTAGTAGTTGTTAGCTTAGTCAGTTAGCTTTATATACCTTGTCCTTGTATTTTTGGTGAGTTGAATAATAAGAAATCATGAGCACAATGCTCTTTCTCTTCTAAACCTATTCTTTTCACATGGTATCAGTTGAAATCTTCCTTCGCTGTGATCCTTGATTGATCCTTCTTGCAACCATTGTTGCCGTTGCACTTTCTTCATCCTGAATCGCTATTCTTCAAGCTTCCTCCTCGGTTAATCATGGCTAAAAAAGCTGTTGTCAATAATGCAGCTCTTACAAACTTGTTGAATCCCTATTATACTCATCCAAATGAGAATCCCGGTGTGGTACTTGTTGCTCAGGTTCTCAGTGGTGGAAATTACCACTCATGGTCGCGTGTTATGCTTCTTGCTTTGAGACCAAGAAAAAGGTCCAATTATGGATGGTTCTTTGCCTCGTCTTGCTCTTTATGATCCCAATTTCGCTCTATGGGATCATTGTAATACCTTGGTGGTTTCATGGCTTCATCAGTCTCTTGATCCAGAAATCTTGCAAACCATCATGTGGATGGAGAATGCATCGGATAGCTGGAATACTCTCAAGAAACATTATTACCAAGGAGATGTATTTCGGATCAGTGACTTACAAGAAGAAATTTATCTACTTAAACAAGGTGATGCCAATATCACTACTTACTTTACAAAATTGAAAGGTTTAATCAAGAATTGGACAATTTTCGCCCTATTCCTTCATGCACATGTGCTATTGTTTGTTCCTGTGAACTCATTCCTATTGTTAAGAGTCACAGAGAAGGTGATTATGTGATTAGATTCTTAAGGGGCCTCAATGACCAATACTCTACAGTAAGGTCAAATATAATGATGATGGGCCCCCTCCCTGATTTAGACAAAGTTTTCTATATCCTCATTCAACAACAAAGGCAATTGGTTCTTCAATTTGATGATTCTAGAGTTTTAGCTTAATTGGATACCAACAATGGTACTTATGGCAGAGGTAGAGGTCATGGAAGCTATACATCAGGTGGAAGAGGTAGAGGCAGAAGCACAAAAATATGCACTTATTGTAACAAATCAGGTCATATGGTAGACACTTGCCTACAAGAAACATGGTTATCCTCCTCACTTGCATAGAGGAGGAGCTGTCACCAGTATTCTATGGATGATCAAGAAATTGAAGATGATCTATAATCTCTAGGACCGAAAGAGGTATCTGCAGATGCTTCATCTGTAGCTTTCACACCAAAGCAACATAAGGCTCTTCTTTACTTGTTGCAGCAAACCTCTCAAGCCTCTCCCTCTCACACCACTAATCAGTTAGTTAGTTCTCATAAGAATGGTAATTTAGATATAATCTGTGCTATTCTTCATGCTTATAGTTCCAATATAAACTCTTAGGTTCTTGATTGTGGAGCTACTAATCATGTGTGTTTTTCCAAACTAATTTTCAATGTCTCAAACAAATCAAACCTATACTTGTTAAACTACCTGATGGATTTCAAATTCAAACCAACTTGGCAGGAAACCATCTTTTTAGTGATCAATTTTACCTTACTCATGTTTTGTATATTCCCTCTTTCAAATTTAATTTGATTTCAAAACTAATTGCCAATCTTCATTGTTGTCTAAACTTTCACCCTACTGGTTGTTCCCATACAGGACAAACTCTTCCTTGAGGACGATTGGAGCAGCTGAATTGAGAGCTGGCTTATACATCCTATCTTCACAACAACTTAGTTCTCCTATAATTATAACATCAATACCATTCCTTCTAATAAATGCAATGTTTGGGCATAATAGGTTAGGACATCTCTTTCATATAAACTTGTGAAAATGAATAAATTGTAATCTTCCATTGATTGTACAAACTTGTAACCCTTGTGACACTTGTCATTTTGCAAAACAAAAAGGCTGACTTTTTCTGACAACATTACTATTTCCTCACAATTTTTTGATTTGTTGCACATGGATATATGGGGTCCTTATGCTCATCCTTCACTTCTTGTCATAAATATTTCCTTACCATTGTTGATGACAAAAGGAGATACACATGGATTATTTTTTCTAAAATTAAAATCAGAAGTTTCAAACCATATTAAACAATTTATATCTATGGTTGAAACTCAGTTTTCTGTCAGAGTTAAAGGCATTAGACCAAACAATGGCCCTGAATTTGCCTTGCAAAATTCTATGGTTCCCAAGGTATTCTCCATCAAACTTCTTGTGTGAAGACACCCCAACAAAATGGGGTTGTAGAGAGAAAACACCAACACCTTCTTGCTATGGCTAGAGCATTACTTTTTCATGCCAATTTGCCTAAATTCTTTTGGACACAAGCTATCTCACAGGTTTTTCATATAATAAACAAATTGCCAACTAAATTTCTAAATCAAAAATCTCCACATGAGGTTCTGTTCAATTGCACACCATCTGTCATACCCTAATTTCGTCCAGGGACCATCTGTTTGTTGGGATGAGACCCTCGCTTGACCACTTCGAGGTACTTGACACCCATCATTAGGCAATCCGTGAAGTTCCGTGACATGTCGAGAGTTAAAAGGAAGTATTAATACGCAATCCGTAAAGTTCCGTAACATCTCGGAAGCCAAAGAAGGGATCATTGCGTAATCCGTAAGGTTTCATGACATTACGGAAAGAAAACAAGTATCGTTACGTAATTCGTAAAGTTCCGTAACGTTACGAAAAAAGAATAAAAAAAAGGGCAGGGGTGTATTTAGTAAACAGGGGATACAAATAGCAATCAGGCCCACTTGGGCCTTCCAGGATCTTCCAACAGAAGGTGGTGCCTTCTGGTGGAAGCAACCCAGCTCGCCTGGGCGAGCTGGGCAGCAACCACCTCCCTCTTTTCCCCTATAAATAGGGGAAGGAGGGCAGAACAAATTCGTTCAACCCTCCTGGTATCTTAGAATCACTTAAAATTAGTGGAGAAAAATTGTTTCCATGAAGAAAATCCAAGTCGAGGCGCTTCCGTAATGCTTCCGAGACGTTTCCATGGGCGATTTCGCGAAGGTTTTTCCACCGTTCTTCATCGTTCTTCGTTGTTCTTCGGTCTTCAACCAGTAAGTTCCCGAAATCGAACCTTTCAATTCATTCTATGTGCCCTTAGTGGTCCCCACTTGTTTCACATGCTTTTATTTTTATTTCATTTACTTTCCGTACCCCCTTTTGACGTGCTTTAGTCATTCATTTAAGTCACTTTCTCGCCTAATCAAAAAATAAAATAAATTTCCACCGATCATTTGAGTTGTAATATCTTTTAATTTCTGTTAGAATAAAATCCGACCGATCTTTCATGCCGTAACCACGTTTAAAACCAAAAAGAGGCAAAATAATAATATAATAATAAAAAAATATCTTTTGATAAAATAATAAAAAAAAAATCAATCGGACGTTTTTTCTTTGTGCTTTTTTTTCTTAATCGAATTGACTAATAACCAAAATGAAACTAAGGCTAAAATCAATTCATAAACCAAGCTTTTGTCATCACCTAAAAACCATTTTTAAAGGTCCAACGCCTTGAAATGGTCTTTTTTCGCTTTTATTGGTTGGACGTGGATTTAGAAAGCCTAAAAACAACACATAGCTTTGTCACCTCTTTCAAAAAAAAACCTAGAGATCATTAATGGTCCAATGCCTTAATGTTTTCTCTCCTTTCAAAAGTATCGAAAGATCGTTTAATGGTCCAACGCCTTAAATGACCTTTCATTCAATAAAAATATATCTTGCAAAAAAGGATAAAAACAATTTAACCAACGTTCAGTTTTCAAAGAACTACGTAGGTCTGATTTCCTTATCACAATTGAGGAATACGTAGGAGCAAGGGAAACACCCTTGTCGACCACAAAAAGATAAAAAATACAAAAAGGCATAAAAAAACATAAGAACGTAAAAAAGGGAAAATAAAAAAAAATTGAAGTCATGTTTGCACACTTGATTAAAAGGCTGTCATCCCTTGTGACGGACACGTGGGGTGTTAATACCTTCCCCGTGCATAAATACAACTCCCGAACCTTTCACTTAAAGTTCGTAGACCACGTCTTTTCCGGTTTTTCCGACGTTTTCCTCGAATAAACGTTGGTGGTGACTCCACGCATTTTCCTTTCTTGGAAGACGCACCCGTGAGCCCTCGCGTCGCCCTCCCGCCAAAGGGTAGGTTGTGACAATTGGAGACTCCACTGGGGACTGTTTTTAGAGAGTTAGGCCTTCTAATCTCGTGCAATATCATGACTTCCTTTTTTGTCGGTTTTCTTTTATTTCTCTTACGTTCTTATATGTAACTCTTTGATGCTTTTAGTGTGTTTTAAAATGTATGCATGAGGTAAATATTTATTCATTTGATGCACACAAACACCAACACTATTTGCACACACAGTGAGTTGAAAAGGGGCCCTATACCCGGGTCTATGGGAACATAAGGAGTGGAGGTGAATCTATGGTCATGCTAGGTCTCCGACTTGCTTGATTACAGTGAACCCTCATCTAGAGTTTTTATCTTGGATAACATATTGTTGCTAGTAGTCCCTACTGCCGCAATATGTTCTTCGAAGGGGATGATACTCTAGAGACCATCAAGAGAGATATGACCACCTTGGGAATTATCACTAAAAGCCCTTTTAGCTCCCTCCCATGTAGGTCCCTAAAAATAGGGGCACGGAGCAAACATGTTGTGTGCCACTGTTCACACTGCCATGCATGTAGTCCTAAGTGTCATGTACCCCTTTGCTTATATTTGTTTGTGGATATTGTCGTACTATGTACATCCCTGTGTTGTGTCTTTCGCATATGCATCATGCACGGGTTTCGTCTTGATCCCCTCTCTTTGGCAAACCAACGGAGGGTCCGTGTCACCTTCTTAAATACATACGTCGAGCGTCGTGCTGCCCCAAATGTTGTATCTAAGAAGGGGACAAATTCTCGGGCTCCCGTATTCATAAATTGCATCTGTGTCATATGCATTTCTTCATGCATTCATCCATTCCACCCATGATAGATGTCGGAGTTTTGATTCGCACTGGGTTCTGTTTCACTTTAGTAAAACATGGGAACAAATCAAACCAGAAAAAGATTCTATCAAGTCAAGATTAAGGGCCTAGATGTCACCAGACTTAAGGAGTTGGGGCGGTTGATGGGACCTCTCCAAATGCAAGCCTTCCGCAAGGCGTACGGAAAGATTTTAGATTTGACCATAGCGGAGATATTCACGGAGGCCGTTGTATCACTCACCCAATACTATGACCAGCCTTTGAGATGCTTCATGTTTGGAGACTTCCAATTAGTATCGATTGTTGAAGAATTTGAGGAGATTCTAGGATGTCCTCTTGGGGGGAAGAAAACCGTATCTTTTCTCAGGGTTTCTCCCCTCCTTGAGCAAGATTGCAGTTGTGGTCAGGGATTCGGCAAGAGAGTTGGATCATGTAAAGCAAACTTGAAACGGCATAGTGGGCCTGTCATACCCTAATTTCGTCCCGGGACCTTTGCTTGATGACATGCGACTTTTCTTTGGTCCTTGTGAGGTGCTTGGCACCCATCATTAGGCAATTCGTGAAATTCCGGGACATGCCGAAAAACAAAAGAAAATATTGATGCACAATCTGTAAGGTTCCGTGACACACCGAAAATCAAATGGAAGCATCGTTGCACAGTTAGTGAGGTTCCGTAACATTCCGTAAGTCAAAAAGGGGATGATTATGTAATCCACAAGGTTCCGTAACATTACGGAAAGAAAACAAGTATCGTTACGAAATTCGTAAGTTTCCGTAGCTTTACGAAAAAAGAATCACCAAAAAAAAAGCAGAGGGGGTGTACTTAGTAAAAATGGGGGTGCAAATAGCAACCAGGCCCACTTGGGCCCTCCAGAAGATTCCTCCAGAAGGCTGTTGCTTCTGGAGGAAGCAACCTGGCTCGCCTGGGCGAGCTGGGCGGCAACCATCTCCCCTATTTTGCTATAAATAGGGGAGGAAGTGAAGAAGAAAAGGGTTCAGCCCCTTAGGCACTTCTCTCTCTTTCGAATTTGCTTGGAAAAATTGTTTCCGTGAAGAAAATCTAAGCCGAGGCGCTTCCGAAACGTTTCCGTAACGTTTTCCGTGAAGAATTTCGCAAAGGTTTCAACCGTTCTTCGACGTTCTTCATTCGTTCTTCATCGTTCTTCGATCTTCAACGGGTAAGTACCTCGAACCAAGCTTTTCGATTCATTCTATGTACCCATGGTGGTCCACATTGTGTTTCGTGTATTTTTATTCTCGTTTCATTTACTTTTTATACCCCTTTTGACGTGCTTAAGCCATTTTACTTAAGTCATTTCTCGCTTAACTTAAAAATAAAATAAATTTCCACCGATCGTTTGAATTGCATTATCCGTTAACTTCGGCTAAAATAAATTCCGACCGTTCGGTCGTGCCGTAACCACGTTGGAAATCAAAAAAAGAGGTAAAAAATAATATAATAATCAAAAAAAATCTTTTAGTAAAATAAAGCGGAAAATCAATCGGACGTTTTCTCTTTGGGATTTCTCATTCTTAACCGAATTGACTAATAACTAAAGTGAAACTAAGGCTAAAATCAACTCGCCTAGTCAAGCTCGTCCATAAAAATAGGTTTTTGAAGTTTGTCATTTCAATTTCTTACTAAGTAAAATGGATCATTTTTAAGGTCCAACGCCTTAAAATGATCACCTCTTAAGTAAAAAAGAATCACTTGATAAGAAAGAACTACGTAGGTCTGATTTCCTCATCGCAATTGAGGAATACGTAGGAGCAAAGGGAAACACCCTTGTCGACCACAAAAAGAGAAAAATATAAAAAGGGTATAAAAGATATAAAGACATAAAAAGGGAACATAAAAATCAAAGTCACGTTTGCACATTCGATTAAAGCCTGCCGTCCCTTGGGACGAACGTGTGGGGTGCTAATACCTTCCCCGTGCGCAAATACAACTCCCGAACCTTTTACTTAAAGTTCGTAGATCGCGTCTTTTCCGGTTTTTCCGACGTTTTCCTCAAATAAACGTTGGTGGCGACTCCGCGCGTATTCCTTTCGTGGAACACGCATCCCGCGAGTCTCGCGTCGCCCTCCCGCCGAAGGGTAGGTTGCGACAGTTGGCGACTCCACTGGGGACTGTTTTTAGAGAGTTAGGCCATTTAATCTTGTGCAATGTTTTACCATGACTTATCCCTTTGTTGGTTTCCCTTCATTATGTTCTTGTGTATATAAACTCTTTGTTTCTTTTAGTGCGTTTTAAAATGTATGCATGAGGTAAATATTTATTCATTTGATGCACACAAACACCAACACTATTTGCACACACTGTGAGTGAAAAAGGGCCCTATACCCGGGTTCATGGGAACATAAGGAGCGGAGGTGAATCTGTGATCATGCTAGGTCTCCGACTTGCTTGATTACAGTGAACCCTCATCTAGAGCTTTTCTCTTTGAAAACTTATTGTTGCTAGTAGTCCCTACTGCTGCAATATGTTCTTCGAAGAGAATGATACCTCTAGAAACTATCAAAAGAGATATGACTACCTTGGGGGTTATCACTAAATGCCTAGTTAGTTCTCTCCCTTATAGGTCCCTTAAATAGGGGCACGGAGCAAACACGCTGTGTGTCATTTTTCACACTGCCATGCATAAGTATCATATACCCTTTTGCTTATGTTCAGTGAATATTGTCATACTATGTACATTCCCGTATTGCGTCTTTTGCATATGCATCGCATATGGGTTCTGTCTTGATCCCCTCTGTAAACAAACCAACGGAGGGTCCGTGTCGCCTTCTTAAAAACGTATGTTGGGGCACTTTGCTACCCCTAGACGTTATATCTAAGAAGGAGACAATTCCTCGGGCCCCCGCATTCCTAGATTGCATCTGTGTCATATGCATTCCTTCATGCATTCATCCATCCCACCCATGAGATATCGGAGTTTTGATTTGCACCAGCTTTTGTCTCACTTTAGTAAGCATGGGAACAAATCAAACCGGTAAGAGGTTCTACCAAGTCAAGGTTAAAAGCCTAGATACCACCAGCATCAAGGAATTAGGGCGGTTGATGGAACCTCTCCAAATGCAAGCCTTCCGCAAGACTTACGGAAAGATCTTAGAGTTGACCATAGCAGAGGTGTCCATAGAAGTCATTGCATCACTCACCCAATACTACGACCAGCCTTTGAGGTGCTTCACATTCGGAGACTTCCAATTAGTACCAACCATTGAAGAATTTGAGGAAATTTTAGGATGTCCTCTCGGGGGAAGAAAACCATATCTTTCCTCCGGGTGTCTCCCCTCTTTGAGCAGAATTACAACTGTGGTCAAGGATTCAACAAGAGGTTTGGACCGCATAAAACAGACTCAAAACGGCATAGCGGGCCTACCACGGGGGTACCTAGAAGACAAGGCGAGGGGTATGGCCAATCAAGGAGATTGGGTCCCATTTATGGATGTGTTAGCTTTGCTAATTTTTGGGGTCGTCCTCTTTCCAAACGTGGATGGTTTGGTGGACCTAGCAGCAATCGACGCTTTCCTTGCATACCACCATAGCAAGGAAAGTCCGGTGGTAGCTGTCTTGGCAGATCTATTTGACACATTTGACCGAAGGTGCGAAAAGAGTAGCGCACGGATCATCTGTTGCTTGCCCGCCCTCTGTGTTTGGTTGGTTTCGCACTTGTTCCAACAAGACACAAGACATCCATGTCCGCTCCTGAGCCATCGCTCGTGTACTGAAAAGAGGAGAATAGATTGGGACCAGCTCTTGGCTGGGATAAGAGGTAGAACAATCAATTGGTTCCCCCGATGGAAGGAAGGAAAAGAAGGAGTCCTTTTCTCATGTGGAGGATACCCAAACATTCCGCTGGTAGGAACGAGGGGTTGTATTAACTACAATCCCGCGCTCGCTATAAGACAACTAGGGTACCCCATGAGGGGAGCATCGACGGAAGAAAGCATGTCTCATTTCCTTGTAAGGGATTTCGGCGCACAAAATTTCAAGGCTATACAAAAAATCCATAAGGCATGGGAAACCCCGTTAAAGAAAGATCAAGAGCTTAGGGGCATTCGTAATGGCATCATTGGTGGGTACCACGAATGGCTGAAAGTTCATATACGAGGTTTAGATTGGCTCGCCAAGTTAAAAGTCATCAGCGAAGAGAGTTTCGAAGCACCGGAAGAGGACGAAGAAGTCCAAGCTCTCAAAAGCGAGTTAGGAAAGGCGAAACTTGCCAAGGAGAAGTTCAAGTTGGCCGCTACACACATTCGGAAGGAGTGTGCCGGGTTACGGGAAGAGAATGCAATTACCACAAGAGCCCTTGAACAAGAGACCAAGAGGGCTCGCAAGGAAGAGTATGGCCGGAATAAATTTCGCGGAGCTCTATGGGGTAGCAATAGTGAACTCAAGCTGCGAAGGGAAGAGAGGGACCAGTCGCGAGCACATAGCATGGTTCTGAAAGAGGAGTTAGTTGCTTGTTCAAGGTCCAAAAGAAGCTTGTCTCAGCGTTTATGCGAGACGGAGACCAACATGCTAGCTATCATCGCCAAGTACCAAGAAGAGTTAGGTCTAGCCACGGCCCACGAGCATAGGATCGCGGACGAGTATGCTCAAGTATACGCAGAAAAAGAGGCTAGAGGAAGGGTGATCGACTCTTTACACCAAGAGGCAACCATGTGGATGGATCGGTTTGCTCTTACCTTGAACGGGAGTCAAGAACTTCCCCGCTTGTTAGCCAAGGCCAAGGCGATGGCGGACACCTACTCCGCCCCCGAAGAGATTCATGGGCTTCTCGGCTATTGTCAGCATATGATAGACTTAATGGCCCACATAATTAGAAATTGTTAGGAAACTTGTATGGTCTCTCAGACCTTGACTAGATACGACTTTCTTTTTGAAATAAAATGAGTTGGTCCCATGTTTCTACTCCAAAAAGCTTGTGCAAATCAAATCACTCCTACATTTCATCTCTAGCATGCATTTTCTTTCTTTCTTTACCCACTCCTCAAGTTTGGTTTTTTAGGGAAAAACACCATAACTAAACGCGCCACAAGGCATGCCTATCGCACCAGATCCAAATCTAGAACGATGGGTGATCAAGAGGAGACACAGGAACAGATGAAAGCCGACATGTCGACTCTGAAAGAACAAATGGCCTCCATGATGGAGGCCATGTTAGGTATGAGGCAGCTCATGGAGAAGAACGCGGCCACCGCTGCCGCTGTCAGTTCGGCTGCCGAAGCAGACCCAACTCTCTTGGCAACTGCGCACCATCCTCCCTCAAACATAGTAGGACGGGGAAGGGACACACTGGGGCACGATGGCAGCCCTCACCTGGGATACAACCGAGCGGCTTACCCTTATGGATTGCCGCCCAACTACTCACCACCCGTCTTGCAAGACGATGCAGGCCATATTGCTTCTCCCGTCCTTGAAAGAGAGCCTCCTCAACAGCCCGAAGAAGGCCACAAAGACCCTCAAGACTACGCTCGAAGGGATGTCGAGTTCTATCCCCCGATCCCCGAAGGGCCGGCACCCAGCACGTTGCCTCAACCCAACATCGCGACACAACCAATAGTTTTGTCCACGGAAGGACCGTCCCCGACAACTGAAGAAAGGAGGAAGCTCGATCTCCTTGAGGAAAGATTGAGGGCCGTTGAAGGATTTGGGGACTATCCGTTCGCAGACATGACGGATCTTTGCTTAGTACCCGATGTTGTTATCCCCCCGAAGTTCAAAGTGCCGGACTTCGACAAGTATAAAGGGACGACTTGTCCCAAAAACCATCTCAAGATGTACTGCCGCAAGATGGGCGCACACTCTAAGGATGAGAAGCTATTAATACACTTCTTTCAAGATAGTTTGGCTGGAGCCGCAGTGGTTTGGTACACTAATTTGGAAGCTTCCCGTATCCGTACTTGGAAGGATCTGATTACTGCCTTCCTAAGGCAATATCAGTACAATTCTGATATGGCTCCCGACCGCACTCAACTGCAGAATATGTTCAAGAAAGAGGGTGAAACCTTTAAAGAATATGTGCAGCGGTGGAGAGATTTGGCGGCACAAGTAGCTCCTCCCATGGTTGAGAGAGAGATGATCACCATGATGGTAGACACTCTACCAGTGTTCTACTATGAGAAGCTAGTAGGTTACATGTCGTCCAGCTTCGTGGACCTAGTATTTGCCGGGGAAAGAATCGAGGTAGGATTGAAAAGAGGAAAGTTTGATTACGTTTCCTCCACGAGTGCGAATGCCAAAAGAATCGGGGCAACAGGGGCAAAAAGGAAGGAAGGAGATGCCCATGCCGTCTCTTCAACACCCGCGTGGGTCAAACCCCAGCAAACACCTCATGGTACCCATCAATACGCGCAACATCACCCGAGCTTCTCGGCTCATACCGGGAATGCCTCTAGTTCAACACCCGTGCAGCCTAAGGCAGCCACCCAGAGGGAAGCTCCCCAAGTTCCAACTCCGAACACGACTCGCCCGGCCGGTAATTCCAACACGACAAGGAACTTCCCTCCGAGGCCATTTCAAGAATTCACCCCACTCCCAATGACGTACGAAGACCTCTTGCCATCCCTCATCGCCAATCATTTGGCCATGGTAACTCCCGGAAGGGTCCTCCAACCCCCTTTCCCAAAGTGGTATGACCCTAATGCGACTTGCAAGTACCATGGGGGTGTCCCGGGACATTCCGTTGAAAAATGCTTGGCCCTTAAATACAAGGTCCAACATTTGATGGATGCTGGATGGCTGACCTTCCAAGAGGATCGGCCCAATGTGAGAACCAACCCGCTCGCCAATCATGGAGGGGGAGCAATTAACGCCGTTGAGTCCGATAGACCGCGCAAGTCTAAACCTTTAAGGGATGTGGCAACCCCTAGGAGGTTTATCTTCGAGGCCCTACAAAAGGGAGGTGTGATTCCCCATAGTGGGTGTAAGGAGGATTCCTGTTTGCTACATTCCGGCGAGCTGCATGACATGGAGACGTGTTTGGGAGTAGAGGAGTTGTTACAGCGGATGATAGATCAAGGTCGACTGGAAGTCGGCAGTGAAGGAAAAGAAGAGCAGCATATATGCATGCAGTCCACGGATGGGAGCAGTGTTGCGAAGCCCAAACCCTTGGTGATATACTTCACTAAAAGCGCAGCTTCGCAAAAGCCCGGACACCCCTTAGTAGCCAAACTTGTTCCTTTCCCGTACCAAAATAGCCACGCAGTCCCATGGAGATATACACCTCCGAGGGAGAAGGAAGAAGAAGCCACCGACGTCAGCTCGTTGTCAGCTAAAGTAACAAATATCACGGGACTGAGTGGTGTGACCCGTAGTGGTCGTGTGTTCGCGCCTCCGGACCTACCAGTCCAACCCGCGGACGTCAAGGGAAAAGGAAAAGTGGTGGAGGAACAAGATGGCGAAACACCCCACGCTTCGAATAAAGATATTCCGGCAAAGGGCCTCCCGGAGAAAAAGGATGGTAAAAAGGAGGTGTCGCTAGAGGAAGCCAGCGAGTTCCTCCGTATAATTCAGCAGAGCGAATTCGAGGTTATCGAACAGCTCAACAAAACCCCGGCCAGGGTCTCGCTGTTGGAGTTACTTATGAGCTCCGAGCCTCATCGGGCTCTGCTAGTAAAAGTTCTGAACGAGGCCCATGTGGCCCAAGATATCTCGGTAGAAGGTTTCGGAGGGCTGGTCAACAATATCATTGCCAACAACTATCTTGCCTTCGCCGAAGAAGAAATCCCCACCGAGGGGAGAGGGCATAATAAGGCTTTACACGTATCAGTCAAGTGTATGGACCATATCGTAGCCAAGGTGCTCATCGATAATGGTTCCAGTTTAAACGTGATGCCTAAAAGCACTTCGAAGAAATTACCATTCAATGCTTCCCACTTAAAGCCGAGTTCAATGGTGGTTCGTGCCTTCGACGGCACTCGCCGAGAGGTTAGGGGAGAGATCGATCTCCCAGTACAAATAGGCCCTCACACCTATCAAGTCACCTTCCAAATAATGGATATTAACCCCCCCCCTACAGCTGTCTGTTGGGGCGCCCGTGGATCCACTCAGTGGGAGTTGTGCCTTCTACACTCCACCAAAAGTTAAAATTCGTAGTGGAGGGGCATTTGGTCATCTTGTCAGGCGAGGAAGACATCTTGGTGCGCTGCCCATCCTCTATGCCTTATGTGGAAGCCGCAGAGGAATCGTTAGAAACCGCTTTCCAGTCTTTTGAGGTGGTAAGCATTTCCTCTGTGGACTCCTTCTCTGGGCAGCCTTGCCTGTCCGATGCAGCAGTAATGATGGCCCGAGTTATGTTGGGGAACGGTTACGAACCCGGAATGGGTTTAGGCAAAGACAACGACGGCATAACTAGCCTGATAAATGCCAAAGGAAATCATGGGAAGTATGGTTTAGGCTATAAGCCCACTCAGGCGGATATGAAGAGAAGCACCGCGGGAAGGAAAAGCAGTGGCCAAAGCTCGCAGTTGAGACAAGGAAGTGAAGGTAGCCCGCCCTGCCACATAAGCAGAAGCTTTATAAGCGCAGGTCTGGAAGACAAAGGTCAAGTGGTCACAATATGCGAAGATGATGTTCCGAGTACATTGGATTTGGTACGACCATGCCCTCCTGATTTCCAGCTGGGAAATTGGCGAGTGGAGGAACGCCCCGTCATTTACACAACGAGCATAATGTAAACCTTTACGGTTTTAAAAGCTCTATAGTTGGGCCTAGGCTTTAGAGTTTTTCCTTTTGTTAAGGCTTTGTGTCTTTTGTTTTTGAATTTATAATACAAGGATCTTTCTTCATCTGTTCCTACGTCTCTACCCATTCTCATTCATTTGCATGTTTACTTCTTTTTCTGAAACGGCAGATCCGATGACGAGTCCTCCGAAGGTACTAATACCTGGGACCCGCCTATCGACTTCGAGCAAGAAATGAGTCAAACGGAAGATGAAGGAAATGAGGATGTGGGACTTCCCCCAGAATTAGAAAGAATGGTCGCCCATGAGGACCAAGAAATGGGACCTCATCAAGAAGAAACAGAGCTGGTAGACTTAGGAATTGGCAGTGGAAAAAGGGAAGTAAAGATAGGTACAGGTTTTACCGCACCTATCCGTGAGGAATTAATAATCCTGCTAAAGGACTACCAAGACATCTTTGCTTGGTCATACCAAGATATGCCCGGTTTGAGTTCTGACATTGTACAGCACCGATTACCTCTAAATCCCGAGTGTTCCCCGGTAAAACAGAAACTGAGAAGGATGAAGCCCGAAACATCCTTGAAGATAAAAGAAGAAGTGAAGAAGCAATTTGACGCTGGATTTCTGGTGAAATTCTGATACTGAGGACAGATGTCGTACAGGATGTCACGACATCGCGCTTCAGAACATGCAGATTGTATATGACAGTATGAACAGATTAAACAAGTAAATAACACAAGAGAATTGTTAACCCAGTTCGGTGCAACGTCACCTACATCTGGGGGCTACCAAGCCAGGGAGGAAATCCACTAAAATAGTATTAGTTCGAAGATCTAACAGCCACTGTATACAACCTTCTCACCTAACCACTACCCATGCAACTTCTACCTAAGAGCCACTCTTAGATATGAGAACCCCTCTCACTCCCTCTCAATCACTCACCCGTGTTTACAAACAAATCAAAGACACACCAGAGATTGCTCTCTGAACAATAGAGATCAACTCTGCACACTCAGGTCCAACACTTGATGTTAGGGTAACATCAAGGTGGCTCACAAAACACTCAAGTCACAAAACTCACAAAATAACTCTTCAATCTCTGACTTGATTAAAAACCCGTGCAGCCTTCATGTTTATATAGCAGTGTACGTATCTGGGCTGCAACAACTTGCGCTGGATAAGCTCTATCATTCTCCTGAAAAATCTGCACTTAAAGATCTAAAAGATAAAGTTTTATCTTTTAGTTTTTATCTTCAATCTCTAATCCCTGAACGAAACTATTCAAGTTTGTAATTCAATCTTTAATTATCTTTTAATTCGTTCCTAAAGATAGAGCTCCTAATCTGTTGCTGACTGCACATTAATCTGTTAAAGATATAACAGATTTATGTGTCCAGTATTTTCGGGCAGGATGTACTGGACATTGTATCCGACATCGTGGATCCTGCAGCTTCAATTCTTCATTTGACATTTTATCTTGCCTTGTGCATTGTGCAGCCCAATCTGATTCCTTGACATAATGTTAGACATCATGTGCAGCAACTCCAGCTTTCCTTCATTGTCTAAGTGCTTATGTTTTAACAAAATTTTAGCCAATCTTTTAAAACTCAGTAAAGCTAAGCACTAACAATCTCCCCCTTTGGCAAATTTTGTCTAAAACATACTTAGACACTTCCTGAGCAGGTACGAGCAGTCATGCAAGTGGGATCAGCAACTTTCATTATCAGAGTAATCAAGCACAGCAGTATCTGTAGTGGTGACAGCAAAATTCTGCAAGTTGCACATCTACAAGTCTTTTCCAGGATGTCAAGACATCTCACGTGACATCAGCTTTCTGCTCCCCCTGTCTCCATGCTCTTGCTGCTGTGAAGTGAATATTCTGCTAGGCAGCAGTTCACTGCAGCATCTTCTATCAGCTACTAGTTTCAGTAGCTTACATCAATCATCATCAGCAGCAGCAGCAGTACAAATACTACTCCCCCTCAAAATCATAAATCATGCATAATATCCTACTACTCCCCCTTTTTAGACAGAATTTGGCAAAAGTAGAATGCATGAAATTAATGTGCAATTATTACAGACCAATAACAATCAATTGTTCAAAGGGACATGCCCCAATAGCTAGTAAGAGTAAAAAGCAAAAACATAAAGGTCTGATGGTCATGGGGTGGCATCAGAATCATCATCATCTGATTCTGTATCCTCTGCTGCATCTTCTTCTTCCTCAGCTGCTTCTCCATCATCAACGCCATTGTCTGAGAGTCTTTTGATCAGGCGTTCCAGCTCCATTTTCTTCTCTGTGTTGGCTTTGATGGTTGCCTCCAGCACCTTGCATGTGTCCTTGAGTTCAGCAATCAAACCATCCTTGGACACAGCACCTGAAGCAGCAGCTTTCCTTGATGTCGAGACAATGTCTGGGACATGTGTCCCCTCAAACAGTTTGTAATGCAGGGATAGAGGAGATTCTCTCTTCTTTACAGAGTCAATGTTGTTTAAAATATTGGGATGTTGACTCAACATAATGCCACACAATACAGTTGGAAAGGCAATGGGTAATTTGACAGCAAAAGATTCTGAATGCTTAATAGTTTGATCAAAAATATAGTTTCCAAAATTAAATTTGGACTTGGTTCCAACAGCATACAGAAATTTACCCAAACCTGTGGCAACAGTGGAAGTATGATTGGTGGGTACCCAGTTGGCAGTGCCAATCCTATGCAGGATTGCATACTTCACACTTAGCTTCCCTGCAGAAAGCTTCCCTTTCTTTGGCCAATGCTGGACTTGCTTGGCAGTGATTTCCTTGGCAATTTGATGCTGAGAAACAGCAATATCCACCACTCCTTCAGTTGGTCTGCCCAGGTACTTGTTGATTACAGCAGGGGAGAATCTAATACATTTTCCTCTGACAAACACTTTCTGATACTCATCACTCTTTCTGTTTGTTATGTCAGAGGGAATGTTGACAATGAATTCCCTGACTAGACTTTCATAACAATCTCCCAACTTGGTGACAGTTTTCAGCAGTCCAGCAGCCTTGATGAGGTCCATGATCTCCTTGCAATCCAAGGCATCTCTTCCCAGTTCTCTTTCTAAAGCAAGTCTGCGTTGATATACAAATTTCCACCTTTCAACATTGCCAATGGAGTGGAATGAAATGTTGTCCAATGGGGCATCAGGGACATTTCCAGGCACCTTTTTCCCTGATTTCTTGGCTCTCTTGATGTCGGGAACATCTAGTTCGACATCATCATCAGAATCAGATGAGGAAATTTCTTTCCTCTTCTTGGAAGGGAATGCAACTTTGCTCCATCTGGATGTGGTAGGAGTGATTGGTGTGCTCTTCTTCTGTGCAGTAGTTTTGATTCGTCCAGACCTAGTAATGGGGGTTTTTCCCTTTCTGCTTTGTAATCTTTCTGCAATGCCAGGTGCCAACTTTTTGGCAATGGGTTCCTCTTCAGATTCTACTTCTTCTAGGTCAATGAAGTCACCTGGAGCAGGTTCTGGTGCCCTTGGTGCAGGGGTCTCCTCTGTGGCTTGATCCTCTTCCTCTGTTGATTTCTCTTCACTGGATGAAGAGAGGACTTCAGCATTTGGGGTGGAAGATGTTGGGACATCTTTATCAGCATCAGGGACAGAAGCATTTTTCAAAATGCTATTCACAAAACTGCGGATCTTCTTATCCATCTCAGTGTCTTCTTCCCTAGGGCTAGTTGCAAAGCTAGGGTTTTCAGAAATCTTCACTCCCTGTTGTCTTTTAGGGACCAGTTTCTCAGGAACAGGGCCTGGACCAGGAATCATTTGTATGGATTGGATATTGAGTGCAGGTTGTTCCTGGTTTGATGGAGTTTTGGAGGATGATGGAGATGATGGTACAGAGGGTGAAACAGGGGATGCGGTTTCTTTTGGTGAGGTAGCCATGGAGAAGCAGAGCTTTGGGAGTGGTTTCGTGAATATCTGAGAAGTGTTGGGGAATGCTGATGCAAACGAGATTGCCACGAAAATGTAAGTTTGAATGAGGAATGTAGGAGAACGTGTGAAACGGAGGTTGAATTTGTTTTGGCCCAGTAGTGAACGTGCTATTAATGTTGAGTGAGAAGTTTGAGCACGTTCAGATAGAAGTAACTGCTATAACTCCTCTAGCAGACAAATGCCCAGCTTGCCCCTCAGTTTTTCAAACTGATTTGCATCCAATGCCTTTGTGAAAATATCTGCTACTTGTTCCTCAGTGGCAACATGCTCCAGTGTGATAACTTTATCATCAACAAGATCTCTAATATAGTGATGTCTAATGTCAATGTGCTTGGTTCTGCTGTGTTGAACAGGATTTTTAGAAATATTAATAGCACTCATGTTGTCACAGTACAATGTCATGACATCTTGTTCGACATTGTACTCCTTCAGCATCTGCTTCATCCAAACTAGTTGTGAACAGCTGCTTCCTGCTGCAATATACTCTGCTTCTGCAGTAGATAGGGACACACAGTTCTGCTTCTTGCTGAACCATGAAATAAGATTGTTTCCCAAATAGAAACATCCACCAGAAGTGCTTTTTCTGTCATCTGCACTTCCAGCCCAATCAGCATCACAATATCCAACCAGCATTGAATCTGAACAATGACAGTACATAATCCCATAGTCACTGGTGCCATTTACATATTTCAGAATTCTCTTTACTTGATTCAAGTGACTTATCTTGGGATTGGCTTGATATCTTGCACAAACACCTACTGCAAAGGTGATGTCAGGTCTGCTTGCTGTTAAATATAGTAAGCTCCCAATCATGCTTCTGTACAGACTTTGATCAACACTGGTGCCAGTTTCATCCTTTGACAGCTTCAAGTGAGTAGGTGCAGGTGTTCTTTTATGGCTGGCATTTTCCATCCCAAACTTCTTGACAATGTTCTTTGCATACTTGCTTTGTGAGAGGAATATGGAGTCTTCCATCTGCTTCACTTGGAGTCCCAGAAAATAAGTCAGCTCTCCAACAAGACTCATCTCAAATTCAGATTGCATCTGTTGGACAAAATGTCGAAGCATCTCATTCGACATCCCTCCAAACACAATGTCATCAACATATATCTGTGCTATCATCAAGTTTTCAGCATCTTGTTTGACAAAGAGAGTCTTGTCAATTCCTCCCTTCCTATACCCTTGCTGAGTAAGGAACTCTGTTAGCCTTTCATACCAAGCTCTTGGAGCTTGCTTCAATCCATAGAGAGCCTTCTTGAGCCTGTATACATGATCTGGATGAGTTGGATCTACAAATCCCTTTGGCTGCTCCACATAGACTTCTTCATTCAGGTATCCATTCAGAAACGCGCTCTTCACATCCATCTGGTACAGCTTGAATTTGAGGATGCAAGCTACACCAAGTAACAATCTGATGGACTCAAGTCTAGCAACAGGGGCGAAAGTTTCATCAAAGTCTACACCTTCAATCTGAGTGTAGCCTTGAGCAACAAGTCTGGCCTTGTTTCTGGTTATAACACCTTCTTCATTGGTTTTGTTCTTGAAGATCCACTTGGTGCCAATCACATTAGTTCCCTCGGGTCTAGGAACTAGCTCCCAAACTTCATTCCTTTTGAATTGCTCCAATTCTTCTTGCATAGCATTGATCCAGAACTCATCAGTCAGTGCCTCTTTCACATTCTTTGGCTCAGTTTTGGAGACAAAGCATGAATTGGAGACAATCTCAATCTCCCTTGATCTTGTAGTGACTCCTCTGTTTGGATCTCCTATAATCAGCTCCTTGGGGTGCATCTTCTGGATTCTAATGGAGGGACTCTTGTCAGGTTGATTGATGTTTGCTTCATCTGTAGCAGAATCAGAGTTTTCTGCATTTTCTGCATTTTCTGCACTTTTAGCTGTATCTGCTACATTGTCTCCCGATGTTCTGACATCGTCTTCGACATCCTTCTTTCTTGCTGGAGTTAGATCATCAACAACCACATTGATGGATTCCATCACAGTTCTGGTTCTGGAATTGAATACTCTATATGCTCTGCTGTTTGTAGAGTATCCCAAGAATATTCCTGCATCACTCTTGGGATCCATCTTTCTCCTTTGCTCTCTATCTGCCAAAATGTAACATGGACTTCCAAAGATGTGGAAGTGCTTGACTGTTGGCTTCCTCCCTTTCCAGATTTCATACAGTGTGGTTGGAGTCCCTTTTCTAAGTGTGACTCTGTTGTGGATATAGCATGCTGTGTTCATGGCTTCAGCCCAGAGATTATAGGGAAGTTCTTTGGCATGAAGCATGACCCTAGCAGCTTCTTGCAAAGTCCTGTTTTTCCTTTCAACTATGCCATTTTGTTGTGGTGTGATGGCTGCAGAGAACTCATGAGTGATGCCTTCAGATGTGCAGAATTCAGTAAACTTGCTGTTTTCAAACTCTCTGCCATGGTCACTCCTAATTCTCTTGATGACACAGTCTTTTTCTCTTTGAAGTCTTAGACTCAACTCTTTGAATACTTCAAAGGTGTCTGATTTCTCTCTGATAAAGTTGACCCAGGTAAATCTGGAGAAATCATCCACAACAACATAGGCATACCTCTTTCCTCCAAGGCTTTCAACTTGCATAGGCCCCATCAAGTCCATGTGAAGTAGTTCCAGCACCCTGGAAGTGGTCTGATGTTGAAGCTTCTGGTGGGACATCTTGACTTGCTTTCCAATCTGACATTCACCACAGATTCTGCCTTCTTCTATTTTCAGATTGGGAATGCCTCTAACAGCACCTTTGTCAATGATTTTCTTCATGCTTCTTAAGTGCAGATGTCCAAATCTTTGATGCCATATTTTGACTTCATCTTCTTTGGAGGATAGACATGTGGAGGAGTAACTGGTTCTTGAGGTGTCCATAGGTAACAGTTGTCCTTTGATCTGCTGCCCTTCATTAGAACTTCACTCTTCTCATTTGTCACCAAGCATTCTGACTTTGTGAAGTTTACATTGAATCCTTCATCACACAACTGACTGATGCTGATCAAGTTTGCAGTCAGTCCCTTCACCAACAGTACTTTGTTCAGATTAGGAAGTCCATCATGGACTAGCTTTCCCATTCCAGTGATCTTTCCTTTAGAGCCATCTCCAAATGTCACATAGCTAGTGGAGCAAGGTTCAATGTTCACCAGGAATTCTTTAACTCCTGTCATGTGTCTGGAACAGCCGCTATCTAGGTACCAATCTTCCTTAGCTGATGCTCTAAGTGAAGTATGAACAACAAGACTAACAATCTTGTGTTTTGGAACCACATCATCTTCCTTCCGCTGCTGCTACTTTGAGTTCCATGATGTGGATGGCCATGTAGATGATAGCAAAAGGGCTTTATGTGACCATACTTGCCACAGTAGTGACACCTCCACTTCTTTCTTTTGCTCTTTTTCTGCTGCGTTCCATGATGTCGAGACCGATGTTGTGACATCGTGGCTCCAGTGCTGTTTTTGGCAGGAACAATTCTGTCATGGTTGTTCTGCCAGCAGATTTATGATTAAATCCAAGTCCTCTCTGGTTTCCAACATTCTTCCCAAGCTGTAGCACCTCATCAAGCATATCTGAGCCTTTATTCAGCATCTTTATTGATTTTGTCATGTTTTCCAGTTTAGAGTTCAGAAAACCAATTTCTCCTTTAAGCTCAGAGATCTCCTCTTCATGTGCCTCCTTCTCAGCCTCCAGATTTGCAATGATCTTCTTCAGTTGAGCTTCTTGCTGAAGAATCTTCTCACTTTTGATGCATAGTTCTCTATAGGATATAGCAAGCTCATCAAAAGTGATTTCAATATCAATATCACTTGAATCTTCATCAGATTCAAATCTCCCAGTGAGTGCATTCACATCTCTGTCAGAATCACTTTCTTGTTCACTCTCTGTATCATCAGACCAACATACAGAAAGTCCTTTCCTCTGCTTCTTGAGATGGGTGGGACATTCAGCTTTGATGTGTCCATAGCCTTCACACCCATGGCATTGAATTCCTTTGCTGTGACTGGGCTTTTCATCTGACTTCTTCTGGTATTCACTACCTTTCCTGATGTCGAAAGGATGTTCCGGACATGTGGTTTCTGCCTCCTGTCCATTCTTTTCAGCACTTTGTTGAACTGTTTTCCAAGGAGCACAACTGCGTTAGTCAGACCTTCATCAGTATCCAGGTCATACTCATCTTCTTCTCCTTCATCATTGGACACGAACGCCAGGTTCTTGCTCTTCTTTTCAGTCCTATCCGAGAGTCCTAGCTCAAAGGTTTGAAGGGAACCAATGAGTTCATCTACTCTCATGTTGCAAATGTCTTGGGCCTCTCTATTGCAGTGACTTTCATGTCAAATCTCTTAGGCAAAGATCTGAGGATCTTCTCACCAGCTTTTCATCTGTCATCCTTTCTCCCAAGGCAGTGCAAGCATTGG
>NW_021144381.1:0-58769 GCF_004193775.1 Glycine soja
GAAAAGATCAAACAGAGTCTCGCAATCCCCCGGTGCTCATGCCACCCGTAACAGGAAGACCTTTTTTCCTGTACATGACCGTGTTGGACGAGTCTATGGGGTGCGTGTTGGGTCAACATGATGATTCTGGGAAAAAGGAGCAAGCCATCAACTATCTGAGCAAGAAGTTTACCGCATGTGAGATGAATTACTCAATGTTGGAAAGGACTTGTTGTACTTTGGTATGGGCATCACATCGGCTTAGGCAGTACATGCTCAGCCATACCACGTGGCTTATTTCCAAAATGGATCCCGTAAAATACATCTTTGAAAAATCGGCCCTCACGGGACGAATTGCCAGGTGGCAGGTACTATTGTCTGAATTCGATATCGTTTACGTCACCCAAAAGGCGGTAAAAGGAAGTGCCTTAGTGGATTATTTGGCCCAGCAACCCCTCCAGGATTATCGGCCGATGCACCCCGAGTTCCCAAATGAAGATATCATGGCCCTGTTTGAAGAGAAGCGGACGCATGAGGACCTAGACAAATGGATTGTTTGGTTCGATGGGGCATCAAATGCTTCGGGCCACAGAGTAGGGCAGTCCTTGTATCCCCGGATGATCAGTGTATTCCTTTCACGGCTAGGCTAGTTTTGACTGTACCAACAATATGGCCAAGTACGAAGCATGCGCCCTCGGGGTTCAAGCGGCCATTGATTTTGATGTAAAACTACTCAAGGTGTATGGAGACTCAGCTTTGGTGATACGCCAGTTGAAAGGAGAATGGGAAACTAGGGATTCGAAGTTGATACCCTATCAAACTCATATCTTGAGGTTAGCCAAGTACTTTGACGACATTTCCTTGCACCACATACCTCGGGAAGAGAATCAGATGGCTGACGCACTAGCCACCCTGGCATCCATGTTTCAACTTGCCCCACACGGGGATCTGCCATACATCAAATTCAAATCTCAAGGCAGGCCGGCATATTATTATGCAATAGAGGAAGAGCGGGATGGGAAACCGTGGTATTTCGACATCAAGCGGTATGTCGAGAATAAGGAATACCCACCGGGGATTTCTGACAATGACAAGAGGACGTTGAGGAGATTGGCTACTGGTTTCTTTGTAAGTGGTACCATCCTGTACAAACGAAACCACGACATGACCCTCCTACGATGTGTAGATGCCAAAGAGGCGAACTTCATGATTGAGGAGATCCACGAAGGTTCCTTTGGGACACATGCCAATGGGCATGCTATGGCCAGAAAAATCCTCAGGGCCGGCTATTATTGGCTCACCATGGAAAGCGATTGCTGCGCTCATGTCAGGAAATGTCATAAATGTCAAGCATACGCGGACAACATCAATGTTCCGCCACATCCTCTGAATGTTATGTCCGCCCCTTGGCCTTTTTCCATGCGGGGAATAGATGTCATTGGGGCCATTGAACCCAAAGCGTCGAATGGTCACCGATTCATTCTTGTGGCGATAGATTACTTCACCAAATGGGTCGAAGCGGCTTCTTATACTAATGTCACAAGGAATGTGGTAGTTAGATTTATAAAGAAGGAGTTGATTTGTCGATACGGACTCCCCAGGAAGATCATTACTGACAATGGCACCAATCTGAACAATAAGATGATGCAGGAGATATGCGAAGGCTTCAAGATCCAACATCACAACTCTACCCCTTATCGGCCAAAGATGAATGGGGTTGTAGAGGCTGCGAATAAGAATATTAAGAAGATTGTTCAAAAGATGACGGTGTCATACAAAGATTGGCATGAGATGTTGCCTTTCGCCCTACACGGATATAGAACCTCGGTGCGAACTTCTACTGGGGCAACGCCGTATTCCTTGGTTTATGGGATGGAGGCAGTACTCCCATTTGAGGTAGAGGTTCCTTCTCAGAGGATAATGGCGGAGTCGGGCCTAGAAGAGTCAAAATGGGCTCAAGCACGCTACGACCAACTTAATTTTATTGAAGGTAAGCATTTGGCCGCCATGAGCCATGGGCGTTTGTATCAACAAAGGATAAAGAACGCATTCGACAAGAAGGTACGCCCGTGCAAGTTCAACGAGGGAGACCTCGTACTGAAGAAGATGTCCCACGCTGTTAAAGATAATCGAGGCAAGTGGGCCCCGAATTATGAAGGACCTTTCGTTGTGAAAAGAGCTTTTTCTGGGGGTGCTCTGATACTCACCCACATGGATGGCGAGGAATTGCCTTCGCCCGTGAACTCCAATGTAGTTAAACGATTTTACGCTTAAGATCTGGGGCAATCGAGGGGACCGTTGCAGTTTCTTTTAAATTCTGAGTTTTTGTTGGTTTCCTCCAGGGATTCCTTTCCTCTGTATTTGTCTTGTTCTTTTTTTTTTTTTTAAAAAAAAAAGAAAGGATGGGCGAGGTTTTAGCCCCCCTTTTGTGTTTCAAACTTTGTGTTTTAGATTTTTTATAAGCATGAGCCCTCTTCGCTCAGTGTATGGGGTGCCCCAAATGCTTATTTTAAAATTGAACCTAACCAGCCTTCACTAAAATAAAATCATCGCATTAGAAACATTCATACATTCATACATGCACATGCATATCTTGTGATAGCAAAGAGTAGAATCATCTCAGGCCACGGTCAGAAGTCAAGACAAATCAATGGCAGAAATCAACCAAGGTAAGACGATGACCGGTCACGATTGGCCGTGTATTTTTGTTTCCTACTTGCAGGTACATAGGGACGGATGCAAGTAGGGATGGGGTCACGACCGACCAATCGCTGCCCCTTCCCGGCGCTAAACAAGCAGAGAACGTTGCTGCAAGGCAGCCCAATATCCTTCGTGGTTGCAGTTTCTTTTACTATTGTTTGTTTTAAAATAAGTAATTGACGCCTAATTCTAACTTAAGTAAGTTCAAGTTAGGCAAGACGCTAACCCATGAAAAAGGAGGGGACATGGTTAATGTTCCCCTCAAAAAAAAAAAAGTAGCAGGTTAGCTCGCCTGGGCGAGCTGAGCTCGCCTGGGCGAGCTGAGCTCGCCTGGGCGAGCAACCCCTGCACTCAAAATTTAAAAACGAAGGAGGGGAACGTTTTTGTATCCAAAAACTTCCCCCCCTCATTCAAAGATAGAGAACACGAAGGCTTGTGGTTTCTTGCTCCCCTAAGCCTTTTGATCGCATTTTGCTTTCGTTTTTGGGTATTTCAATTCACTCCAACAAGTAAGTATTCCATCCTTGGTGTTTTTTTGCTTTCCATTGATGTGCTTTCTTCATCCTTTGGTGCCTTAAATTGTGAGAACATGCTTATATTTGTAAGGCAGTTTTTGGTTTGCTTTGGTGCTTGTTTTCTTGAATTGAGGATTTGGATGAAAAGGCCTTAGGCCTAGGTTGTATGCTGAAGCAATGGGGCATGCCACATTGCTCCCATTCTCTTGCAATTTATGTCTAAACGTGCGCCCACCAAGTGCTCGGTGAAATGCCCCAATGATATATGAATATGATTTTGCAAAATTGGGATGGTGGGGCTGTTTTATGTATGTAGAGATAGCATAGGAAAATCAAAATAGGTGCCCAAATGTAATCCCAAGCTTAGAAACCCAAACTTTTTGAAGCCTCAATGCAAGGAAACATGCTTATGGCTAGGAATCCAAAATTTGGTTTTAAGATTAGAAAAGCATGAAAATAGGGACTTTTTTTGTAAGGATTTGAGCTGCCCCATGATTGGCACTTTGCACCTAAGTAACGTGGGAGATGCTTTTTCAATGGTGTGTAGATATATGTGAATATATGGCATAAGAATATGTTGCAAAGTGTGTGAATATATGGCATAAAAATACCTTGCAAAGTGAATGAATAGTAAATAATGCATTTCAAAATATGTATATTTGTGGATAAGTAGTATAAGAAGTCTGTCACAAAATGTACCCATGCCAAAGATGGCACGAGAATGCTTCCCAAATGAATATATGATTGCCCCTCAAGAGTAGGTAGATGACATGAAAGTTCCTTTTCAAATGCAAGTGTGTGCGTGATGTGAGATTGGCTCCCCAATGTGCATATATGTAAATAAATATGAATGAAACAACAAAAATTTGTATGTTAATAAAATACTTCAAATCTGTGTGGGTAGTTTGTGGTAGCAAAATAGTTAGGATATGAACATATGTAATTTTGGCACAATACCTTGAGCATGCATGTAAGTATTCTTTCCAAAAAATGTATATGTATGGTAACTAGAATGTTTTGAATATCCTTGTATGTTGATATAAATTATGGGATATTTTCTACACGTACATGTGTGCATAAATGGATTACATGAGTCCGTTCTCCATCAGAGGGATTAGCACGACCTTTTTGCGTTAAGATAAGTGTTATCTTGTAAAACTAACTTCCAAATGTTTGTTCTCGCAGGAAATGGCCCCGAGGAAGCTCGCCTCAAAGAGATCTAGGAAGGATAAAGCGGCTGAAGGAACCAGTTCCGCTCTCGAGTATGATAGTCACCGTTTTAGGAGCGCTGAACACCAGCAGCGCTTCGAGGCCATCAAGGGATGGTCATTTCTCCGAGAGCGACGCGTCAAGCTTAGGGGCGATGAGTATACCGATTTCTAGGAAGAAATAGGTCGCTGGCGGTGGGCATCACTGGTTACCCCCATGGCCAAGTTTGATCCAGACATAGTCCTCGAATTTTATGCCAATGCTTGGCCAACAGAGGAGGGCGTGCGTGATATGAGGTCCTGGGTGAGGGGTCAGTGGATCCGGTTCGATGCAGATGCTATCGGCCAGCTCCTGGGATATCTTTTAGTGTTGGAAGAGGGCCAGGAGTGCGAGTATGGCCAGAGGAGGAACCGGTCCGAGGGGTTCAATGAGGAGGCCATCGCCCAGCTGCTATGTATACCGTGGCAAGATTTTGCCCGGACTGCTGCCGGGAGAAGGGTGCGGATCATGCGCACCAACATGACCACCCTGACTCAGATTTGGATGACTTTGCTGCTCAGCAACATCCTGCCCACCGATCATAATTCCGACCTCCCCCTGCCAAAGTGTCAGCTGGTGTACGCCATCCTGACGCGGATGAGCATCCATGTGGCTCAGTTAATCGCTGATGCCATCTATATTTTTGCAGGTATGGCACCTACCAGGCATCCTCTGGACCCAGATAAGTCCAACAGGGCCCTGGGATTTCCCGCCTTGATCACAGGACTCTGCCAGTCGTTCGGCGTCCCCGTCACACCTAGCAAGGTGATTCGGCCGCCCATCACCTGAGCTTTTATCGAGAAGTACTGCACGCAGAGACAGATCCAGGGTGATGCACCACAGGCCGCAGACGCGTCGCCACCTCATCAGGCTGGTCCAGCCGGATTGTTTGATACGGAGCAGTATTTGCGGCATTTGGTTCGCCAGCAGGCGGCCAACCACCGGGCACATGTACAGACTCATGATTGTCTTTATCAGATGAGTCTCAGCCTGCAGAGCCAGGGCTTTACTTCTTTTCCGTGCCCTACTCCGGACCAGTTCAGGGCAGAGGTCGCATGGCCTAGAGATTGGCCTGAGGCCCAGGCAGGAGAGGCACCAGCAGGGGCACCAGCAGAGGCTCCCAACGAGGCAGATGGGGCTCGCGAGGACGAAGAGATGACCGATTTACTTGATTTCTTAGGAGGGAGCGGGGCCACATGGTTGGGAGATCTCTCGACCCATACTTCTTTTTGTTTCCATTTGTTTTTTCTGTTACATATCATCTTATTTTGTGTTTGACTAAGGGACTGACGTTTGTTTCATGTTTTGACTTTTGTTTTGTACATACATATCACTTGAGTTGTTACGTCGGTATTTGTTTCATTGTTGTCAATAATGTTTGTTGAAATGCTGGAACCGCGTAGAGTTTTTTCATTTTTAGGAACGTCGTCCTAAAAATAATAAAATAAAATGAACCAAAAATCCTAATAAAAAGAAAGAAGCGCTGTGAATAAAAGTCATGTTCATAAAGAAAAGAAAAAGGTTTTTATTTATACATGTATGTAAAAGGAAATGTGTATAGAAGGATTCTTGTGTGTAAATGATGCGTAGAAAGGAATTCTTGTGTATGTGAGCAACGAGTGTATATGAAGAAACCTTTGTGTGAACCATAAGGGTGTGTTGGGAAAAATGAAAATCTTTGAATGTAAATAGGGTTTGTATATAGACTGTGTGACGTAAGAAGAAGAGTTCTAATGCGTGTACAAAAGAAGTTTGTCATAGATGTATAAAGAAAGATTTTCCTCATAAAGAACCACAAGTGTATAGTTTTAGTGAACATATTTAAAAATAAAACAAAAAGTAAAAAAGAAAGAAAGACCGCAAAGATCGACATGATTTAGTTAAGAAGTATGAATCATTCGTAAAGAGCAAACACATCTTCTGGAAACAAGGGACCGATGCTAAGAGTTTATTTTCCGGAATGAACCGAGATAAGGATGGATGAATGCATTGAACTGATGAAAGAACATAATTTGGAAACGTTGGGTCTGTCTGTATAAATTCCCAACCGTAGTATCACAATGCCATAAACGGGATGCTTGAGTGCCCACCTGGCTGTAACCATGACTAATTTTGCACGTTATTTTCAAATCATCATTGTCACGCGTGCCTTATGGAATAAAGTGGAAGTTCGGCCCGAGACCGACACCTTGTCACCCAGATTTGTTTCGCCCCAGATGTCAAGATTGGGTTCCCACGATAAAAGACCCCATTGAAACACAACCTCATACCTTTTTGAACCTTGGCCTGTAAAAAAGGAATCCTCATTCTTTCCCCCGAAGCAAAGGACAGTGAAATCTCCTCAAGGGAGAGCGAATGGAATGTTAAAACCCGATTTCCCAAAGAAAGGGATGGGGAAGGAAAATTGAAGGAAGAAATGGAAAGAAAGAAAAAGAGAAAAATAAAAATAGAGAAAAGAACAAAAGAAAGGAAAGAAGAATTCCCGATCAAAGATCGAAAGGAAGTAAAAAGGGAAAAGAAGCAATTCTCGATCAATGAAAGAAAGAGGATAGAAAGTCTCCAAAAGCCAGATTGCCACTCAGAATCATTCTTGATTGACAATATCCCACCCCACATGAGCAAAGAGGAAAAGACCGAAACACCCAGCTTCCTCTCCAAAAAACGCTGACCTCGAGAAAATCCTATTGGTCCGTGATCGTACGTTTGATCTATGATTCGATAGGAAGTCGCGTGCAAAATAGAGTCATGGTGCAGTTATTGGTTTGGGAATAGGTTAAGACACTTGCCTTGTGAGTTTTATACACCATGAGTGATTTATTTTCAGCTTAGCCCCATGTTTCCCCTGCGTGTTCATTTGAAAGCTAGAAGTTGACGTCCTACTCTTCATTCTCGGTTGCAAGGAAGATTACCCTTGGCACAAGTATGTTGTTTCTCTAAGATGTGGTGCTCTCGCAAATGATTTATTTTTCTTTGCAAAAAGCATGTTATCCTGTTAGGTGTAAAAACCCGGTGGACCGTTCGGTCCCGCCAACATCCTTTTTCAGAGCCACATGAATGTTATTGCTTAGGGCTGTTCATGTGTTCTCCATTTTCGAGTTTGGAGCTGTGTTCCATGATTGCCTAAGAGAGGACCCTCAAGGCAATCCTCTATTCTCACCCTTTTTCCGGAGCCACATGAATGAATTGCGTTGTCATTCATGTGTCCTCCATTTTCGAGTCTGGAGCTGTGTTCCATGATTGCCTAAGAGAGGACCCTCAAGGCAATCCTCCATTCTCACCCTTTTTCCGGAGCCACATGAATGAATTGCGTTGTCATTCATGTGTCCTCCATTTTCGAGTCTGGAGCTGTGTTCCATGATTGCCTAAGAGAGGACCCTCAAGGCAATCCTCCATTCTCATCCTGTTCCGGAGCCACATGAATGAATTGCGTTGTCATTCATGTGTCCTCCATTTTCGAGTCTGGAGTTGTGTTCCATGATTGCCTAAGAAAGGACCCTCAAGGCAATCCTCCATTCTCATCCTGTTCCGGAGCCACATGAATGAATTGCGTTGTCATTTATGTGTCCTCCATTTTTGAGTCTGGAGCTATGTTCCATGATTGCCTAAGAGAGGACCCTCAAGGCAATCCTCCATCTCATCCTGTTCCGGAGCCACATGAATGTTATTGCTTAGGGCTGTTCATGTGTTCTCCACTTTCGAGTTTGGAGTTGAGTTTCATGATTGCCTAAGAGAGGACCCTCAAGGCAATCCTCCATTCTCATCCTGTTCCGGAGCCACATGAATGTTATTGCTTAGGGCTGTTCATGTGTCCTCCACTTTCGAGTTTGGAGCTGAGTTTCATGATTGCCTAAGTGCGGACCCTCAAGGCAATCCTCCATACTCCACCTTTGTTCGGAGCACCATGAATGTCATTGCCTAGCGCTGTTCATGTGTCTCCATTATCAAGTGCGAAGCTTCTGGTGACTGGGAAGCACGTTATTCTGTTGTTTTCCAGATCGGTTACTTCGCCAAGTATGTGTATATGTGTATATGTGTATTATGTTCATTGTTCTTTGTTATTGTTTGTATTTTGTTTTGTGCTGAAGAAAAAAGAAGGAATGGAGACGAGAGTCGTCATCACAGAAAGGGCAGGACGGACGAAATCAGTGTCCTATCTTTGCTTTCCTCTTATCTCCGATGAGAGGTAAGTAAAGAGGGGCAACTATCATACCCTAATTTCGTCCGGGGATTATTACTTGATGACATGCAATAAATGAAGTCCCGAGACGTCTCAGAAATCCAAAAGGAAGCAGGCTTGCGTAATCCGTGAAATTCCGTAATGTGGCGGAAATCGAAAAGAGGTGTTTTTGCGCAATCCGTGAGTTTCGGTAACTTCTTTGAAAGCCAAAAAAGAGTAAATACATAATCCGTAAGGATTCGTAACCTTGCGGAAGGAAAGTAAGTATCGTTACGAAATTCGTAAAGTTTCGTAACATTACGGAAAAAGAATTACAAAAAAATAGAAAAGGGGGTGCATTTAGTAAAAAAGGGGGGGTGTAAATAGCAACCAGGCCCACTTGGGCCCTCCAGAAGATTCCTCCAGAAGGCTGTTGCTTCTGGAGGAAGCAACCTTGCTCGCTTGGGCGAGCTGGGCGGCAAGCTTCTCCCCTATTTTGCTATAAATAGGGGAAGAAGTGAAGAAGAAAAGGGTTCAGCCCATTAGGCACTTCTCTCTCTTTCGAATTTGTTGAGGAAAATTAGTTCCGTGAAGAAAATCCAAGCCGAGGCACTTCCGTAACGTTTCCGTGGGTAATTACGCGAAGATTCTCGACCATTCTTCAAAGATTCATCGTTCGTTCTTCGTTTTCTTCAGTTTTCAACGGGTAAGTACCTCAAACCAAGCTTTTCAATTCACTCTATGTACCCGTGGTGGTCCACATTTTGTTTCATGTATTTTTATTCTCGTTTTCATTTACTTTTTATACCCCCTTTTGACGTGCTTAAGTCATTTATTTAAGTCATTTCTCGCCTAATCTAAAAATAAAATAAATTTCCACCGATTGTTTGAATTGTATTATCCGTTAATTTCGGTTAAAATGAATTCCGACCGTTCGGTCGTGCCGTAACCACGTTGGAAATCAAAAAAGAGGTAAAATAATAATATAATAATAAAAGAATACCTTTTAGTAAAGTAAAGCGAAAAATCAATCGGACGTTTTCTCTTTGGGATTTCTCATTCTTAATTGAATTGATTAATAACTAAAGTGAAACTAAGGCTAAAATCAAACTCGCTTAGTCAAGCTCGTCCACAAAAATAGGTTTTTTGAAAGTTTATCATTTCAGTTTCTTACCAAGTAAAATGGATCATTTTTAAGGTCCAACGCCTTAAAATGATCACCCTTCAAGTAAAAAGAATCACTTGATTCATGCATAAGAAAGAACTACGTAGGTCTGATTTCCTCTCCAAAGGAGGGTACGTAGGAGCAAAAGCCCCACTTTTGTCGACCTCAAAAAATAAAAAGAAATAAAAGTTAAGATAACACAATTCCACAATTCTAAAAATAGACTGTTGTCCTTTGAGACAAACGTAAGAGGTGCTAATACCTTCCTCAAGCGTAAATACAACTCCCGAACTTAGAATTTTCATTTTGACCGGTTTCCTTCGGTTTTCCCGACATTTTCCACAAATAAACGTTGGTGGCGACTCCGCGCATCTTTCCTTCTTTGGAAAGCGCACCCGTGAGCCTCGCCCTCGCTCGCCCGCGAAGGGCACGTTGCGATAATGACTTTTTTACAAACGCTGACTGGTAATATATTTTTTTTTCTGATGATATTTCTTGGCTGACATCGGTAGGGGCATATTTTTTTCGATGCCAACGGGGATATTTTGGGCTGAAATTTGCCGAGGCTATTTTTGGGCGAGGATGGTTAGGGATTTTTGAGAAATGTTGGACGAGCCTATTTGTTGCCGACATCAATAATGACTATTTTTCGACAGATGATTTTTTTTATTCACGTCGATCGAGGGAGTTTTTTTTAGCTAACCTCGACAAAAGAAATAAAAAATCCTTAAAAGACATTGATTGAAAAAAAAATCCTATTTGACGTTGCCCAAAAAAGATGACTGGCATAGGTGTCCCAAAAAGCATCACCGGATGACGTGAACCGAACATCTCCTAACCAACATTGACCAAAAATTAGTTCGGATTGAACCAAAAAAACCGTAGCCGACATCAGCCATAAAATAAATCCGACTGATATTTGTCGAGAAACCTTATCGGCAAATCTTGGCCCAAGAAGGGTTGCTTTTCAATTGACATTATGCACTATTTTTCGTTTACAAACCCCGACCGAGAGTTTTGTTTTTTTTTTTTCCCGGATGATGTTTAGTAGCCGACATCAGTAGAGGCAATTTTTGGTCAACGTCGGCTATATTTTTTTCAGCCGATGTTAACGGGGATATATTTGGGCTGAAATTTGTCGAGGCTATATTTTGGGCGATGTCGATTGGGGTTTTTTGATCGACAATGGTTGAGCCTTTTTTTTAGCTACCATTGGTAAGGACTACTTTTCGACTGATGATTTTTTTCATCGACTTTGATTGAGGAAGTTTTGTGGTTAGATGTCGATCAAGCATTTTTTTATTGCAAGGCCGACACAGGTTTTTCATGCGAAATCATCCGAGGTTGTTGTTTGGATGACATTGGTCTGCTCTCATTTAAGCGACCAAAAGCAATCAGGTTTTTTGCACGAACTCAACCGAGGTTGTGTTTTGGCCAAAATTGTGCTGCTCACATTTAGACGAGCAAAAACAACCTTAGTCGACCTCGGAAAAAAAAATCCTTGAAGGACATTGATTAAAAAAATACTATTTGATGTCAACCATAAAAGATGATTGGTTGAGTGTTCAACTTCCGGTAAGTGCACCGGAACGCACAAGTAGTATATAACGGTAAGAACCGAGTATCGAACACTCAGGGAACTTGTGTTATTTGGTAAGCTATTTCAGCAAATAGGCATCTAGTGTGTAAAAGTAAGTGTTAATATGAACAAGTGTATAAACTATCTGTGCAAAAAGAAAGAAAATCACGCGAGAGAAATGATGTGTAAAAACAAGTAGAGAACACGTTGGTCTTCCTAATAGGTGCCTGATGCTAAAAAGATATTCTCTATCTAACAATGCTAATGTGTTCTTAAGGTGTCTCCTGAGATACTAAACCCTGATTCCTCATGATAGTTTAGCCTAATCCTGATCAAGCATCGTTCACAGATTCCTCTTGTAAGACTAAACTCAACTAGGACCGCATTAAGACACACATACTCAACTGACTTATCGCACCCCGATTCCTCGTGAAAGCACGACAACTCAGCCCGGCACTATTAAGGACTTTAGAGTCAGACCAGTTTCCACTGTTGAATGACCCTAACAAAGCATGCATCTATGTGATAAAGGTAAAGGAATACTGGAATGAAAATCAGAAGATGAACTCACTTAGCTTGGCCCAGGAAAGCTCGGCTTAGCGTGCGACCATCAACAAAAAAAATTGATTTAAGTTACCTGGGCTTAGTGATTCGACCTTGCTTAGCCATAGGTAGTTCAGCAAGAGGACGAGTGTTCATCCTCAAAAGATGAACTTGCTTAGAGCGGTAAGCGCGCTTAGTGAGTTCTTCAGATAACGCTTACATACAATGAGTATTGATGAACTCGCTTAGCGCAGCATGCTCGCTTAGAGAGTTCATCGCATTTTCCAGAAAATGCAGCTGGTTTCTTGCACTTTTCAAGCCTCTAAAAGGCATATCAGACATACGTGTGCCTCATACTCAGTTCAGTATACAAGTATATATAGCCCTAATCTTAAACTAAACCTAACAAAACATAAAAATCCTAAAAATCTAAAGCTACAGTTGAAGTCTTCTACCCTAAAGTTAAGACAAGAAAAAGAGAAAAAGAATCATGGAACTTACTTGGATGGTGTATGGTTGATGCTTTAAAGTTGAAAATGCACAAAGAAAGCACAAATGCAAAATGTGCAAATTTTTAGAGAGAGAGAATGCATAGACGAGGTTTTCGTAATCTGGAAAATGTGAGTGTAACTGCTGTTACACTCACTTAAGCAGTTTTTCGATACTTTCGCTTAATGGACCGTTGCGCTAAGCAAGCAAGAGAGATGTTTGGTTTCTCAACAAGGCTCGCTTAGCCGACCCGTGCACTTAGCCGATGTTTCAAATTCAAAATCAGTTTTTCTTGAATAGAAACTTGGCTTAGCATGAAGGTACGTTCGCTTAGCAAGGTCTGCAGATTAGAAAAGCTGCAACTCTAGCTAATCCAGGCTTTGGCCAGCTTAGCTAAAATGATGCATCTTAAGTACAGAGGAGCATGTGCTTAGCTAAGAGGGACTCGCTTAGCGCTCATATTGCTGCAATGAGTCTCACTTAGCTGCCATGACTGGCGCTTAGCATCATGGACCTCAATTATGGCCATAAGGAATTGCGCTTGGTGACAATAGGTCACGCTTAGCCACGGATAAGTTGTCGCTTAGCGATCAGGCTGAAGCTTAGCTGAATTTAGATCGAATTTAAGTTAGCTTAGCTCAACCTTGGCCAGCTTAGCGGACCAAATCAGCCTTAGATGCAAGGGTTGGGTGCTAAGCGCTTGAGACTTGCAGCTTAGCACATGAACAGAGATGAGCTTAGCACGAGGCTTGCGCTTAGCGAAAGGACTATTTTTTTTCAGAAAATATTTTTCTGAGTTATTTTTCAATCCTTTTTCCAAGAAATTGAAACCCTTATGTTAAACATCCAAAGATTGGCTGATATACTCCTATGTACAGACTATATAGCAAGTTCCAAATGATTTAAATGCATGAAAAAAAACAAAGATAACAGAATTTAAAATTGGATTGCCTCCCAGGAAGTGCTTCATTAATGTCATTAGCTTGACGCTTTTACCTCATTGGGTGATCTTATGTTTTGGTTCCTACTTTCAAAACCTCTTGACCTCATTCCATTACCTGTAAGCAAACATTGTGTTCTGGAGCAGGCTTGTCTTCAACAAACAAATCAAAATCAATTTTCTGATCTTCAAAACCTAGCTCCAGCTTCCTCTTCCCCATATCAACTATATAGCTTGTGGTCAACATGAATGGCCTTCCCAATATTACAGGGATGTTAGTATCTTCAGAGATATCCATTACCACAAAGTCTGCCGGGAAGATAAAATGTTTTACTCTGACCAAAACATCTTCAATTACTCTATATGGCCTGGTAATGGAGCGATCAGCTAATTGTAAAGTCATTCGAGTGGGCATTATTTCCAACTCTCCCAATCTTCTGCACATGGAGAGTGGCATCAAATTGATACTGGCTCCCAAGTCAATAAGAGCTTTTCCCACATCGACTTCTCCAATTGAACAAGGAATAGTTACATTCCCAGGATCTTTATGCTTGGGTGGAAGGATCTTCTGGATCACAGCACTGCAATTTCCTTTTTCAATTCTTTATTCTTGACCATTATTTGTTCCTTTTTTCTTGATTACTTTCACCTCTCACTTCATTTTTCTTGCCATCAGTACTTTTCTTGTCAGCAGTTTTCTTCTCATGCACAACACTATCCTCATCCTTAACCTCCACAAACCTTTTACTCTTTGACATCACAATTTTACATTCCTCCTTGGGATTCTGTTCTGTATTTTCCACAAAAATGTTGGATGAATTGTCAGCTATCTACTTGGCCAGTTGTCCCACCTGGACCTCAAGGTTCTTCAGTGTTGACTCAGTGCTTTTATGATTTGACATTGTTACCTGCATAAACTGAGTCAAGGTCTCCTCCAACTTAGTAGTTCTCTGGAATATGTTAGGTCCTTGTTGGATTGGCCTGTTTGAAGGCCCACTCTGGTCTTTGTTGAACTGATTGCCAGGGTGTGTCCTCCACTATCCTTGTTGATTATATAGACCCTGCTAGAAGCATGAAAATCCTCCTTGAGTATACCCTTGTCGCTGTTGATTTCTCATATAATGAATTTCTTGAGTGTTTTCTTCAGTGGGAGTACATTGGCCTGTTTCATGAGCCTCACCATAGATGGTACAACCTGTAACCTACAAAACAGAAGAGTGTGTAGGTTGACCTATGGACAACTTAGTTGGCAGCTTACCAAGTGTTTCTGTTAAAATCTCCAGTTGCTTAGAAAGCAACTTGTTATGTGCCAATAACGCGTCATGTGATGATAGCTCTATCAAGCTTTTCTTCGTGGGTTGGTGGGTGCTGTCTCGTAGAATGGCATGATCACTGGTTGACATGTTCTGAATTAGCTCTGTTGCTTCTTCCGGGGTCTTCAGTTTTATCTTTCCCCCTGCAGAAGCATCTAATAGTTGCTTGGTTTGTGGTCTCAGCCCATCTATAAACATATTCAATTGGATTGGCTCGGAAAACCCATGAGTGGGAGTTTTTCTTAACAAGCCTCTGAATCTCTCCAATGCTTTCCTCAGAGATTCATTTGGAAACAAATGAAATGAAGAGATTGCAGCTTCCCTTCTGTAGTCTTGGACTCTGGGAAGTATTTCTTTAGGAACTTTTTAACAACTTATTCCCAGGTTTTTAGACTGTTGCCCTTGAATGAGTAGAGCCACCTCTTGGCTTCTCTTGCCAATGAGAATGAGAAAAGGCTGAGCCTAATAGCTTCGTCTGGTACACCGACAATCTTAACAGTGTTACATATTTCAATGAACATTGCCAAGTGTGCATAGGGGTCTTCATTAGGTAATCCTTGAAATAAGTTCCCCTGTATTAAATGAATTAAGGAATATGGATAGTTAATGTTGTTAGCTTGCACTTTAGGACGTGCAATGCTGGTAAAAAATAGTGGTACTGAACTACTTGAATAATCCTCTGGTCATGCTCTTCTACCATGGTAATGGCTTCAGGTAATTGAGTGGCAGATTCCCTTGATGATGGTGAATCAGGTGATAATAAGTCAGAGAAATGAGTCTTCTCCTCAAGAATGGATGCAACCGTTCTGTCTTGCAGAAGTTTCCTTCTTCTCTCGGCCCTGTTCCTTCGCAATGTAGCTTCAATTTCTAAGTCCAGAGGAACTAAATTGCCTGTGGGAGATCTATGCATATACAATACTAACAGAACAACAGTTATCCAGTTAAACAGGAAAAGACAAATAGAATTTATGAACGAATATTCACAAAAACAATCAAAGAATAACAAATAAAGAATAGACACCTAAAAATGAGCTAACTTCCCAAATAAAAAGAAGTTCCCCGGCAACGGCGCCAAGAACTTGTTCGGCTTCCAGCAAGTGCACCGGATCACACAAGTAGTATAAAACGGTAAGAACCGAGTACCAAACACTTGGGGAACTTGTGTTATTTGGTAAGCTATTTCGGTAAATAGGCATCTAGTGTGTAAAAGTAAGTGTGAATATGAACAATTGTATAAACTATCTATGCAAAAAGAAAGAAAATCACATGAGAGAAATGATGTGTAAAAACAAGTAGAGAACACGTTGGTCTTCCTAATAGGTGCCTGATGCTAAAAAGATATTCTCTATCTAACAATGCTCATGTGTTCTTATGGTGTGTCCTGAGATACTAAACCCCGATTCCTCATGATGGTTTAGCCTAATCCTGATCAAGCATCGTTCGCAGATTCCTCTTGTAAGACTAAACTCAACTAGGACCACATTAAGACACACATACTCAGCTAACTTATCGCACCCCGATTACTCGTGAAAGCATGACAACTCAGCCCTGCACTATCAAGGACTTTAGAGTCAGACCAGTTTCCATTATTGAATAACCCTAACAAAGCATGCATCTACATGATCAAGGTAAAGGCATACTGGAGTGAAAAGCAGGAAGCCTTCTAAACAACAAAGAGAAGAACAAGATGGAAGATTGCAAAAATACAAGTGGTGAGGATGTCTCCTTCACCTCTAGGATCTCACAATCACTCACAAACTCATCTCAAGCTCTCAAACCGGCTCCTGCTTCAAGCTCTGGTCTCTGTAGATCTTCACACAACAAAATCTCTCAAAACTCTTTGGAACTTGGACCTTTCTCTCTCTAGAAACCCTAGACATACAAAGCTCTGAATCCCAGTCCAAACTCCCTTCACAAAATATGATTTCATGCTTAAATAGGTGGCCTTGTTCATGCTCTTGCGCCTAGCGCACGTATGGACCGCTTAACGCATGTTAATGATTTTTGGCATAGTGCGCCTTTCTTGCTTAGCGGATGAACTGAAGCAGTGTGCTTAGAGAGATGAATTGGTGCGCTTAGCGAACCTGTACAACTCATATTCTTCTAGATTCTTCCTCGGGCTTAGCCCAAGAGTGTTGCGCTTAGCGAATACTCGCTAAGCCAGAAGATTGGCTTAGCGACAAGGTGAAAATAGCCTTTTCCAAAGCTTGCCTAATTAACCTGAAATTGAGAAAAAATGATTATTAAACACACAAAATGAAAATACTAAGTATTTATTACTGATCAAGGCTGTGCCCAAATCAAATAAACATTAAAAATGCAGTATCTAGGAAGTGATCCTAGGTCGTCTCCCAACGAGCAATGGTCAACCAAACGTTCATAACAGATAGTAATAAAACAGTAATGAATTGGGGGGGGGGGGTTGTTTGTTTTTGTAAATTAAACAACAAGCAAATTTGAATTAGAAAATGACAGAATTAAAACATGTTGTTTCCCCTTGATTCACAAGCAAGTCTCTTATCCTAGGTTACGAGAATTTATCCTTAATCAGTTCAACCACTTAATTCAACCCTAAATTAAATTACTAAGCAAAAATTAACATAAGGCTGTCATTATGTGATTAAGCAACACATACACCAATTAATCATGAACGAAACTGATCATTAAGCATGAACGTAAATTAAGCGCAGAGACAATTAATCAAGCACTAAGCATGCATGGATTAATAGCAACAAATACAAAGTAATTGGTGAAGAGGAAAAACTGATCAGAATTCAATAGTAATAACAAAACCTCAAAGAGTGTTGTGCTTGATCCTCAAGAGAAAACAACATTGGAGACTTAGCCTTCCATTAATCAGTAGAAAATGAAATTGTAGATTGAAGCAGAAATGAAATTGCAGAAAATGAATTTTATTCTACGTGAACAGTACGCATGAACAGTAAAAACTGGAATTCTAAAACCCTAGAATTATTCTCCTCTCCAAAAAACACTCCAAAACTAAAACCCTGGTGCTGTTATATAGGTTCTCAGCCCCAAAGCTTACAAATCTGTTTTAAGTCCAAGCTCATAAACAAAATAAAATTAAATCTGGACAAGATAAGATAAGATTGGATGAAATAAAATCTGGATGAAATAAAATCTAGATGAAATAAAATTTGGATAAGATAAGACTTGATAAAATAAAATTGTCTGCTCTCTTCAAGTCCAAGCCCAATTCTGGATTCAAGCCCAATTGCTTATAATTCTCTTGAAATTAAATTAAAAGCACAAAATTAGTCAAGTAGGCCCAAATGATAAAACTGCATACTTAATTTGACAATTAAGGCTAATTAGTAATTAAAATGGTGACAACAAGGGTTAAGAAATAGGAGAAAATAATGACACATCAATTACCTATACTTAACAGAAAATACTTATAACATTACAAAATAACCATAAATTGGGAGAGTTTGATACAATTTATACAAGTTTTATACACAAAAGTTAGTCATTTTCACCGACTAACATTGAGGTGTCCGAAAAAAACATCACTGGAGGGCGTCAACTGAACATTTCCTAACGAATATCGGCTAAAACTTAGTCTGGGATTTAACAAAAAAACCACAGCCGACATCCGCCAAAAAATAGCTCAGACTCATATTTGTCGAGAAACCTCATCGTCGAAGCCTGGCCAAAGATGGGTTGTTTTTAGCCGACATTATGCAATGTTTTTTTTAATGAATGTCGGTCGATAATATTTTTTTTCTGATAATGTTTCTTGGCCGACATCGGTAGAGGCATCTTTTTGTCAATGTTGGCGGGGATATTTTTGGGCAGACATATGTCGAGGCTATTTTTTAGGCGATGTCAATTAGGGTTATTTTACCAATGCTGGTCAAGTGTATTCTTTGCTCACATCGACTATTTTTTGACTGATGATGTTTTTTGATTGACATTGGTCAAGGAATTTTTGTTGTTTGATGTCGGTCAAGGACTTTTTCTCGTGCGAGGTCAACTAGGGTTTTTCATGTGAACTTAACCGTGGTTGTGTTTTGGCCAACATTGGCTTGCTCTCATTTAGTCGGGCAAAGACAACCTTAGCTGACCGTGGTAAAAAAAATCCTTAAAAGACATTGATTGAAACAAATCCTAACCGGCGTCTCCCAAAATAGATGACCGACAGAGGTGTCTCAAAAAGCATCACTGAATATTTGTCAAGAAACTAGTCTGAGATTGAACAAAAGATACGTAGCCAACATCGGCTTTAAAATACGCCCGACTGATATTTGTCAAGAAACCTTATTGGCAAGTCTTGGCCCAAGAAGGGTTGCTTTTCAACCGACACTATGCACTATTTCTTTTACAAATGTTAGTTGATTTTTTTTTTCCAGATGATGTTTAGTAGTTGACATCGGTGGATGTAGTTTTTGGTCGACGTCGGCTAGAGTTTTTTTAATTGACGTTAGTGGGGATATTTTTGGGTTGAAATCTGTTGAGGCTATATTATGGGTGATGTCAATTGGGGTTTTTTGATCGACAATGATTGAGCCTTTTTTTTAGCTGTCATCGGTAAGGACTATTTTTCGACTAATTTTTTTTATTGCAAAAAGCATCACCGGGTTTTTTGACCAACATTGGTTGAGCCTATTTTTTGCCAACATTGACAACGAATATTTTTCAAATGATGGCCAACATTGCCAAAATTAACCGAGGTTTTGGTTTGGCCAACATTGGGCTACTCTCATTTAGATGGCCAAAAAAACCTGAGATTTTATTGCAAACTCAACCGAGGTTGTGTTTTGGGCGAAACTGTGCTGCTTACATTTTGACGGGCAAAAACAACCTTAGCCAACTTCAGCAAAAAACTATAAAATATATCCTTGAAGGATTTTGATAAAAATAATCCTGTTCGACGATGACCATAAAATATGATAGGTCGGATGTCCCAAAAAGAACCACTGGATGGCATCAACCAAATATTTTCTAATCGACATCGGCAAAAAATTAGTCTAGGATTTAACAAAAAAATCACAGCCGACATCACCCATAAAAGAGCCCCAACTCAAAATTGTCAAGAAACCTTATTACAAAAACTTGGCCAACATTGTACAATGTTTTTTTTTACAAATGCGGCTGATAATATATATTTTTTTCTGATGATGTTTCTTAGCCGACATTGGTAGAGGCATTTTTTTGTCGATGTGAGCAGGGATATTTTTGGGGTGAAATATACCGCGGCTATTTTTTGGGCGATGTTGGTTAGGATTATTTTACCAACGTTGGTAGATCATATTTGTTGCCGACATTGACAATGACTATTTTTCAACTGATGATGTTTTTCGACTGACATCGGTCGAGAAAGTTTTGTTGTTCGATATCGGTCAATGATTTTTTCTCGGGCGAGGTTGGCAAGGGTTTTTCTTGCAAACTCAATTGAGGTTGTGTGTTAGCCGACATTGTCCTATTCTCATTTAGTCAGGAAAAAACATCCTTAGACGATCTTGGCAAAAAAAATTAAAAAATCCTTGAAAGGCATTGATCGAAAAAATTCTTATCTAACGTCGTCCAAAAAAGATGACCAACATAGGTGTCCCAAAAAAACATCACCGGACGACGTCAACTGAACATTTCATAACTAACATCGGCCAAAAATTAGTCTAGGATTGAACAAAAAAACCATTGCCAACATTGACCATAAAATAGTGTCGATTGATATTTGTCAAGAAACCTCATTTGCAAATCTTTTCCCAAGAAGGGTTCTTTTTAACCGACATTGTCCATTGTTTTTTTTACAAACATCAGATGAGAGTTTTTTTTTTGGATTATGTTTATCACCCAACATCAGTAGGGTAGTTTTGGTCGACGTCAATTAGACTTTTTTCAGCCGACGTTGGTGGGGATATTTTTGGGGTGAAATTTGCTAAGGCTATATTTTGGGTGATGTTGGCTGTGGTTTTTTGACCGAGGATGGTTTAGTCTACTTTTTTGCTGACATTGGTAAGGACTATTTTTTGACTGATTATTCTTTCAATCAACGTCGATCGAGGAAGTTTTTTTGTTTGATGTCATTCAAGTATTTTTATTGCAAGGTCTAGTCAAGTTTTTCGGGCAAAATCAACCGAGGTTGTGGTTTGGTCGACATTGGCTTGGTCTCATTTAGACGGCCAAAAGCAACCCGGTTTTTCATGCAAACTCAATAGAGGTTTTGCTTTGGACGAAACTGTGCTGTTGACATTTAGTCGGGCAAAACCAACCTTAGCTGACCTTGGTAAAAAAAATATAAAATATATCCTTGAAGCACATTGATTGGAAAAAAAATCCTATTCAATGTCAACCATAAAAGATGACCGATCGAGGTGTCCCGAAAAACATCATTAGATCATGTCAACAAAACATTTCCTAATCGATATCTGCCAAAAAAATAATTTGGGAGTTAACAAAAAAACCACAGCCAACACAGGCAAAAAATAGCCCTAATTGATATTTGTCGAGAAACCTCATCACCAAAGCTTGGCCAAAGAAATGTTATTTTTCAGCAAACATTGTGCAATGTTTTTTTATTACAAATGCGGGTCGATAATATTTTTTTGATAATGTTTTGATATGAGAACACTTAAGATTGTTTTGAAAACATCTATAAAAGAAAGGAACTTGACCTTAACCGTGACCTATTGGTAGAACCAAAGTTATCAAAAGGAGTGTGACTCTAACCGCGACCTGTCGGTAGAACCAACACTATCGAGTTCTTAGCCCTAGAACAGAGGAAAATCTCTCACAATAGTTTTGTTGGGTAAAAACAACCTTAGCCGACCTTGAAAAACAATATATAAAATATATCCTTTAAGGGCATTGATTTTAAAAAAAATCCTATTTGACGTCGACCATAAAAAATGACCAGTCAAAGTGTCCCAAAATGCATCACCAGAAGACGTCAACCATACATTTCCTAACCGACATCAACCAAAAAAATGGTTTGGGATTTAACAAAAAAACCATAGCTGACAATGGCCATTAAATAGCCATGATTGATACTTGTTGAGAAACCTCATCGCTAAAGCTTAGCCAAAGAATGGTTGTTCTTCGGCAGACATTGTGCAATGTTTTTTTTACAAACACCATGCGACAATATTTTTTTTCCTAATGATGTTTCAATAAGAGAAAACTTAGGATTGTCTTGAAAACAGGTATAAAAAGAAAGGAACTCAACCCTAACCGCGATCTGCCGGTAGAGCGAACACTATCGAGTTCTTAACCATAAAACAAAGGAAAAGTTCTCACAATAGAGAAACTCTCAACTTTCATTAGTCTTCAAACTCTGTTTTTGGAGAGTACAAGAGTTCCCTATTTATAGGCTAATCTTGAATTGCTAGAATAATTCTGACTAACATGCATTTACTGCATGCATTGATAAATGCATGCCCACTACCTAGGAAAATGAGAATAAACATGAAAATTAATTCCCGCTAGCCACTAAATGACTTAGAGAACTTCTAGGAAGCATTTAGTAAGGCTAAGAGAAAATAAAAAACCACTACAAAATTCAGCCTAAAAATAGTATGAAAATTACAAATAAAATGAGAAAAATTAGACTTAGTTATTATCTAATCAACCAAATATTAATAGTCCACCAAAATTGATCTACTCAGCCCATGGATAAAAGTCTTGTAAATTGAGCTTCCCAAAGTGAATCTTCACGTTGACTCAAAGCATATTCATTAATTTGTAGGAAAGTGACCCAATTAGGTGCAACCCTTAATTCACATTGATCTTCTATCTCTTTGATCTTTAGAATCAGGTCTTGCAATGCTTGCTTCATCCTCTTAGTCTAGGACCTTGTCATAGGACCTCCAATTCCATGTAAAGGATCATTAGATGGGCTAGTTGCACCTCTATTATTCCCTCCCTCTTCAAAAGGATTCATCCTCAAATCTGATCTATTACCTACATCAAATAAAGATAGATCAACCACATTAAAGGTAATACTTATGTTACATATTCACTTGGCAAGTCCAGCTTGTAAGCATTGTCATTTATCTTCTGTAGAACTTGAAAAGGTCCATCTCCTCTTGGTTGCAACTTGGATTTTCTTTGAGCAAGAAACCTTTCCTTCCTCATATGAACCCAAACCCAATCTCTTGGTTCAAAAATTAACTCTAACACTACCCTTATCTGCTTGCTTTGCATATTGTTCATTCTTCTTCTCAAAATTAGCATACTCATTAAAAGGAAAAGGTAAGATATCCAAAGGAGTCAAAGTGATAGAGGACTATCTAAAGAGGGTAAGGACCTAAAAGCACTTGATGAGTTGAAGGTCCAATGACAAGGTCCAAAACCAAGCTTTTGCAAGAAGAGATGGCCAAGATGATAAAGAATGGACTACTCATCAAAGACAAGGAAGGAGAAAATCACAAGGAGCTGAATTGAAGCATTGTGAAGATTGTTGAACAACTCGCTTAGCGACACCAGCTGGCTAAGCATAATTCCAACCTGAGTAGAAATTGTGCTTAGCGCAAATGTCTCACTTAGCACAATTCCAACTTGAGGAGAAATTGCGCTTAGCGCAAATGCCCCGCTTATCGGAAACCTTTCGCGGGAAATTTTAGAAACTTTAATTTTCTGTTGTAAGGGAATTTAATGCATTATGTAAATTGGCCTTAGACTGTGTGTTTAGGTGATTATGAGGCTGCTTAATTACCTTAATTTCCTAGTTCTATAAATACTCCAGGGCTCCTCATCAGTAACAACTTATGTGTTATTGAAATCAAGCTTTTTCTTAGAGAGAGCTCTAGCCTCTTCTCTGGTTTTTGATTGAAAATCAAATTGATTCTTATCAAGGAAGCTATTCCTTTGTGGTGAATCCTTCTTTGGCTTATCGATTCTCTATGGATCGTGGCGTCGTTCTTTTCATCTTATTTTTTTCCCTATTATTGTGTTCTTAGAAGGTCATCAATGGTATTCTTGAATTTGCATCCAGAACGATCCGAACCAAGCTTTTATGGCTTGGATTGCATCACAAAGAATTAAAGCAAGACACAACTTCTAAAGCAGAATAAGTAGTAGAATGAACATACCTATTATAAGAAAACTCAACATGTGGCAAGCATTTCTCCCAATTTTTCATATTCTTTTGAATGATAGCATACAATAGGGTGGTAAGTGTCCTACTTACCACTTCAGTATGTCCATCTGTTTAATGATGTGCAATAGTGGGAAGCAAGAGTTTTGTTCCCAGTTTATTCCTCAAAGTTCTCCAAAATTGGCTTAGGAACTTCACATATCTATCACTTACTATAATTCTTGACAATCCACGCAATCGCACTACTTCTTTAAAGAAAAGATCAACAAAATGTGTTGCATATCATTGGTTTTAAAGCATACAATGAAATGCCCCATTTTAATAAACCTATTGATAACGATTCTCAAATTGATTAAAAACAAATAAAATCATGGAATTCTGTAGTACATGATTAACCTAGGTCGACTCAAAGATAGAATTCATTTTGGTTCCTACTTCAATTCAATTATAAACAGTAGGGGAAATTTCAACGAATAGTTTGTAGGCGAATGTAAAGGAATGTGAAACACATAAATAGAGATGAAGAAACAGAATAGAACAAAAATGGAATGCAAATCAAGTTAAATAGCATCAATCCAATTCACAAAACCAATTGAAATCAAATTATCACAGTTACTATGAATGATGTTCAGAGTCTGAAAGTTCAGTCAAATGAATTAGAGATAGTTCAATCGAATCAATCCCTAAATTATTTGAGATCACAAATTAGGTTGGAAAATATTCCAAACAATCTGTGACTAAATTTCAAAATTAGGAAATAAATCCATAACCTAATCCATTTTCAATCCTAAGTATAATCTTAATCATGAAAATCGAAAATAGGATTGAAGAAAAAGATGAACATTCACAAAGATTAGAAATACTAAACCAGAACTCAAATTCAACCTTGCTTGGAGTGGATCCTTGGGTTGATTAAGTGTTTAGTCTTCCATGATCATCAACAATGGAAAAGCCACAAAACTTTTGCAAGAGAAAGGAAGAACAAAAGTGATGTAGCTCCATGTGGAGCTTGAAGACCTTGGATCTTCTTCATCAATGGAGTCATTTGCTTCTTGGAGATGAATGATAGCAGAATGGAGAAGGAAGAAAGATGATTGGAGATGCCACTTCAAGGAGAAGATGAGTCAAGAAGAAGCTCACCACCATAGGAAGCCATGGATAAGAGCTTGAAGGTAGGAGAAGATGGTGGAGGGAGAGGGAGAGAAGGAGCACAAAATTTTGTGCCTCAAATGAGGTATGAACTTTGAAGTGTAATTCTCAAATGATCAAAGTTGAAAAAAATGCACACACATGGCCTCTATTTATAGCTTAAGTGTCAGACAAAATTGGAGGGAAATTTGAATTTCTATTCAAATTTCACTTGAATTTGAAATTGAATTTGTAGAGCCAAATTTTGGAGCCAAAATTTCACTAATGATGATTAGTAAATTTTAGTTATGGTTTAGCCCACTAATACAAGATCAAGTCCAAGATTCTTCACTAAGTGTGCTTAGGTGTCATGAGGCATGTAAAGCATGAAGGACATTCACAAAGTGTGACTATATGATGTGGAAATAGGGTGTAACAAGCAAATGCTCACCTCCCCCTCTAACAAGTAATCAAGTCAAAATTAAGAATGTAACATGGTGATAGAAATCTCTCAAAGAACAACACTCAACCTTACCAAATGTGTATGGGTTTGCATTTACAGTCAAGCACCACATGTAACTAGCACATCTAAATTTTGATAAGATTCTAATCAATTCAACTTGAAATGCACATGCATCAAAAGATCAATATGACTTTTATTGGTTTGTAATGTATGGCTTAGGTAAGGGTGGATATGAGAAGGATATTTAGGCTAAAACTAAGGGAAAAGAGGGGCAATGAGGAGTAAGTCAACAAGTAAAAAAAGGTTTAGAAACATAGAAACAAAGTGGAGAAGACAACAATGTGGAAGCAATGCCTTCCAAGATTATTTTGATGATGCCAAAGAATCAAGAGTCAAACAAGTTTCAAGAATCAAGATTCAAGAATAATCAAGATCAAGATTCAAGATTCAAGATTCAAGTAAAGAATCAAGACTCAAGATTCAAGAATCAAGAGAAGACTCAATCAAGATAAGTATTAAAAGAGTTTTTCAAAACATTGAATAACACAAGAATTTTTCAAAAAGAAAAATCTTTTACCAAAGAGTTTTACTCTCTGGTAATCGATTACGAGAAGGCAATAATCGATTACCAGTAGCCAGCATTCTTTTCAAAACTGATTTACAAAGCTGTAATCGATTGCCATAATCATGTAATCGATTACCAATGTTTTAAAACATTAGATTTCAAATTTCAAGAGTCACAACTTGTGATAAAACTTTTTCAAGCCATTTCAAACTTGTGTAATCAATTACATAATACTTGTAATCAATTACCAGTGTTTCTAAACGTTTTGATTTTCAAATTTAAATATGAAGAGTCACATCTGTTGATGTGTAATCGATTACACTATGATGGTAATCGATTACCAGTGAATGATTTCGAAAAATAAATTACCAAAAATCATAATTCTTAAAGTGACTTGTTTCTGAAGAGTTTTTTCAAAAGAGTCAACTTTTAAAGTGACTAGTTTTCAAAAGAGTCACAACTTTTAAAAAGTGACTAGTTTTAAAGAAATTGCCAAGAGTCACAAACTTTAACTTGAGTCATCAAATGATTATAAATATGTGACCATGGCACGAATTTCAAGTGACTGATTCCTTTGATGAATAACATATTTCTTTCATTCATTCATTCATCTTTCTAAGATTTTGTGTTCAATACTTTCTTTTTCCAGAAAAAGTCTTTGGCCAAAAACTTGTGCTATTCTTCTTCTTCATTCCTTCTCTCTTGTCAAAAGATTCAAAGGACTAACCACCTAAGAATTCTTTTGTTTCTTCCCTTCTCCCTCTTGACAAAGGATTTCAAAGGACTAACCGTCTGAGATATCTTTTGTTTCCCCTTACAAAGATTCAAGGGACTAACCGCCTAAGATATCTTTATATTAACACATTGGAGCATACATCCTTTGTGGTACAAGTAGAGCGTACATCTACTTGGGTTGTTATACTGAGAACAAGAGAGGGTACATCTCTTGTGGATCAGTTCAAGTGGAGCGTACATCCACTTGGTTGTTCAAAGAGAACAAGGGAGGGTACATCCCTTGTGGATCTTTTCTTGTAAAGGATTTTACAAGGTTGTTGGAAATCTTAAAAACCGGTGGTTGCTTGGGGACTGGATGTAGGCACGGGTTGTGGCCGAACCAGTATAAATCTTGTGTTTGTCTTCTTCTTCCCTACACTCTTTATTTTCAGCTGTGTACTTTTATTTCCGCTTTACTTTTGTCTAAGTTATTGTTTTTGTTCTTTACTTCCTCATAACTTAGTAGTAAAGCCTAATTGAATCTAGTAATATTAAGAAGGATAATTTTTAATTAGTCAAGACACATTAATAATTAATTCAACCCCCCTTTCTTAATTATTCTGAGGATACTTGATCCAACAAACAAAATTAAAATAAAAGAACTTACAAGAATGAAAATGAACCACAACACATTTTTTTCATTTGTTTTCCTCTTTTTTTCTTTGTTTGTACATTTTTTCTTTTTGAACTTTTGCTTTTTATACACCCATTTTTTCTCTTCAGAGCTAAGCAATTGGCTTGGCTAGGTGAGCTTCCCCTGCCCCAAATGGATTTTTCCTATAAATAGCCATGAAGGGGAAGGGGCAAAGGGTTCAGAAAATCTGGGGGGAAAAACAAAGGAAGAGGAAGAAAAAAGGAAAAAAAGTGAAGCTGAGGCTCTACCGAATTGCAACTATGGATCATTCCCAGCATCGTTTCTCTTGCTAGCCTTGTACCCTGTGCAACAGTCGGTTAGTTTTTCTTCTGTTCTTTTCTTTTCTTTTATTAAGAGTTGAATATAATCCATGTACCCTTATGGGTCCTCTCTGACATTATGTATGTATTCATCTCCTCCCCTTCTTCATTGTGTTGGATCAAGTGGCCTCAGAATAATTAAGAAGGGGGGGTTGAATTAATTATTCCTAAACCTTTACTAATTAAAAATTTACTCTTCTAAGGCTTTTACTATGTTGTTAAGTGAATAAAGAGTAGAAGAGAAACTTAACCAAAAGTAAAAGTGGAAATTAAAATGCACAGAGGAGATAAACACACAAGAGTTTTTATAGTGGTTCAACAACAACCCGTGGCTACATCCAGTCCCCAAGCGACCTGTGGTCCTTGAGATTTCTTTTCCAACCTTGTAAAAATTCTTTTACAAGCAAAGATCCACAAGGGATGTACCCTCCCTTGTTCTCTTTGAACAACCTAGTGGATGTACCCTCCACTAGAACTGATCCACAAGAGATGTACCCTCTCTTGTTCTCAGTCAACAACCCAAGTAGATGTACCCTCTACTTGTACCACAAAGGATGTACCCTCCAATGTGTTAAGACAAAGATCTCAGGCGGTTAAACCTTTGAAACTTTGTGAATGGGGATACAAAAGAATTCTCAGGCGGTTAGTCCTTTGAAATCTTTTGTATATGGGAAAGGGAAGAATCAAAAGAATTCTCAGACTGTGTTGTTTTGAATTCTTTGACAAGGGAGAAGGGAGACACAAAAGAATTCAGGCGGTTAGTCCTTTGTTCTTTTGGAAAATGGATAAGAGAGACACAAAATGAATTCAGGCGGTTAGTCCTTGGCGAATTCTTTTTGGCAAAGGTAGAAGAGAATGAAAAGAATGAATAGCAAAAGTTTTCAAGGTTTAGAAAACCATAAAACTTTGGAAAGCTTTTTGGCACAAGGAAGAAGAAGAAGTTCAAAGAGACTTAGAAATCAATGTGGAAAAAATTGTTTGTGTAAAGAATGAATTGGAAAAGATTGATAGATAGATTGATTGATTTAATAGTTGTGAAATGCAAAACAAAGCCTTGCTTTTATAGACTCTTCATGTCTGGTCAAGAGAACCATTAGAAGAGTTATCACTTTTAGAAAAACTTAAAACCAATTTGAAAAAGTCAAAAACTATTTGAAGAGTTACATCTTTTGATTTGTTCAGAAACTATCACTGGTAATCGATTACCAAATCAGTGTAATCGATTACACAAAGCTTTTTTGTGAAAGAATGTGACTCTTCACATTTGAATTTGAATTTGAACGTTCAAGCACACTGGTAATCGATTACCAAAACATTGTAATCGATTACAGCTTTTTGAAATCAATTGGAACGTTGTAAATTCAGTTGAAAGCTTTTTGAAAACCATTTTGCTACTGGTAATTGATTACAATAATCTGGTAATCAATTACCAGAGAGTAAAAACTCTTTGGTAAATAGGTTTTGAGAAAAATGCATGTGCTACTCAGTTTTTGAAAAAACTTTTTCATACTTATCTTGATTAATTCTTCTCTTGATTCTTGAATCTTGAGTCTTGAATATTGATTCTTATTCTTGGAAGCTTGAACCTTGAATCTTGATTCTTGATTCTTGAAATCAAATTTCCTCTTGAACCTTGAAATGTTCTTGATTCAATCTTGAACATCTTGAACTCATTCTTTGATTCTTGAGATCATCATCTTTGTTATCATGAAGTGTTCTTGACCTTTGAGCTTTTTGTCATCACCTTTGTTATCATCAAAACTTCTTTGAATCAATTTTGATTCATCATGAAGCTTGCTTCTACACATTGGTAATTTCATTTTTATTTGTAAGGCTTAATTCTAGCCAATCACCAGTGCCGTGAAATCATTTTCTTTTCTTTTGTGAGACTAGAAATTAATGAACACAAATGAATAAAGGAAATCAATTCCCAACTAAACTTCTTTTTATCAAATATCACTTGAGATCGTTTCAAGGTCCAACGCCTTAACAATTCTCTCCGCGTTTCAAAATTTAAAATGTCATTTCAAGGTCCAACGCCTTAATGACTCTTTGTTCACAAATAAAATAAATCTTTCAAAAAACATAAAATCAATTTAACATACAACATTCATACTTAAAGAACTACGTAGACTTGATTTCCTTATCGCACCTGGGGATACGTAGGAGCAAGGGCAACACCCTTGTCGACTCGAAAAAAATAAAAAATATAATAAATAAAATAATAAAAGCAATTCACCGTTCTTGGGAAAATAAATAATTTTGAAGTCACGTTGTGCACACTCGATTAAAGGCTGCCATCCCTTATGACGGGCGCGTGGAGTGCTAATACCTTCCCTGATGCAATCCTCCCTAGGAAGGGGCCAGTTACCAAAGCCATGAGCAAGAGGCTCCAAGAGGATTGGGCTAGAGCTGTTGAAGAAGGCCCGAGGGTTCTCATGAACCTCAGGGTAGATTTTTGAGCCCATGGGCCAATGTTGGGTCCACTTATCTTTGTACATATTAGATTAGGATTTCATTATTTTTTTCTTTGTATTTAGGGTTCCATAGTGTAGGTAGGGTACCCTAGAAATATAGGATTTTTCACCCCTTGTATTTTAGGGCACCTAGACTAGTTTTTGTATTAGGGGTAGTTTTGTAATTTCCCATGCACTAAGTGAATATTTGATGTGTGTGTTGGGAAATAAATTTAATTGAATTGGTAGAAGCCCAATCCAATTAAATTTTAGAGGGGGAGGTGAGCATTTGCTCACTACACCTCGTTGCCACATCATATAGTCACACTTTGTGCATGTCCTTCATGCTTTACATGCCTCATGACACCTAAGCTCACATAGTGGAGAATCTTGGAATTGATCTTGGATTAGTGGGCTAAACCATAACTGAAATTCACTAATCATAATTAGTGAAATTTTGGCTCCAAAATTTGGCTCCACAAATTCAATTTCAAATTCAAGTGAAATTTGAATTGAAATTCAAATTTCCCACCAATTTTGTTTGACACTTAGGCTATAAATAGAGGTCATGTGTGTGCATTTTTCAACTTTGATCATTTGAGAATTAAACTTCAAAGTTCAGACTTCTTTTGAGGCACTAAATTTGGTGCTCTTCTCTTCCTCTCCCTTCATTCATCTTCTTCTACCTTCAAGCTCTTATCCATGGCTTCCTATGGTGGTGAACTTCTTCTAGACTCATCTTCTACTTGAAGTGGCATCTCCATTCATCTTTCTCCTTCTCCATTCCGCTGCAATCAGACCTCAATAAGCAAAGGAATCCATTGATGAAGAAGATCCAAGGCCTACAAGCTCCACATGGAGCTACACCATTCCCTATGCGTAAATAACTCCTGAACCCTTTTTTTCAAAATTTCATTTTGTTGGTGGAGACTCCCACTCCTTTTCTTTTTTAGAAGACACCTCTTTTATTTTCTTTCGTCGTCCCGTCATGATATTAGGTTGCAACAACAGTAACACTTTGTCTCTATATAAGTGCAGAGACATTTCTGTCCATCTTAACTTGCTCATTTCCCTTTAGCTTGCTCTTATGAGTGCACAAATCCTTCAAGAACTTTGCATATTTTGGAATCTGTTTGATGGCATCCAAGAGGGGAATATTGACTTCCCCCTCCTGAAAGTCTCAAGAAGATCATAATCAAGCTCCACTTTCTTTGCAGGAATGGATCTAGAAGGACAAGGTAAAGGAAATTTAGTGCAAAATCTATTTCGGCACTATCATCAACTTTGGCACCAACATTTGTTGTCTTTGGAAGCTTTCTACCACTCCTCAAGGTAAAGCACTCACATTCCCCTTTGGATTGATAATTAGATGAGCGGGAATATTGCAAGTACCTTCTTGCTGCATCTGGTTGACAATTGTAGCTAACTATCTAATCTGAGTTTGTAGGTCTTAGAAAGTGGCACTCATGTTCTGTTGAAACTGAATTTTGCTGGTGGCCATTTGCTTCATTAACTCTTCCAAGATTGGTCAGAATTGTTGTTTTGCATAGGTTGTGCAGGTGTAGGTGTGGACTACTGGAATTGCTGTTGTTGTTGTCCGAATGGAGGAGCTTGGTATTTACTAGTGTGTAGAAGCAAAGCTTCATGGTGAATCAAAGGTGATTCAAAGGTGTTTTGATGATAACAAAAGATGCTGACAAAGGTGATGAAAAAAAGCTCAAAGATCAATCAAAGAACAACTCAAGTGAATCAAGAACAATTCAAGAGTTCAAGATAAAAATCAAGAAGAATTCAAGACTCAAGATGAAAGTTTAGATTCAAGAATCAAGATCCAAGGTTCAAGATCTCAAGAATCAAGATTCAAGGTTCAAGATCTCAAGAATCAAGACTCAAGATTCAAGAATCAAGAGACGGCTCAATCAAGATAAGTATGAAAAGTTTTTCTCAAAAATTGAATAGCACATGATTTTTCTCAAAACATGTTTACCAAAGAGTTTTTACTCTCTGGTAATTGATTACTAGATTGTTGTAATCGATTACCAGTAGCAAAATTGTTTTGAAAACGTTTTCAAATTGAATTTACAACGTTCCAATTAATTTCAAAAAGTTGTAATCGATTACAATGTTTTGGTAATCGATTACCAGTGCCTTTAAACGTTGAAATTCAAATTCAAATGTGAAGAGTCACACCCTTTCACATAAAAGCTTTGTGTAATCGATTACATCGATTTGGTAATCGATTACTAGTGATTGTTTTTGAAAAAAATCAAAAGATGCAACTCTTCAAAAGGTTTTTGACTTTTTCAAATTGGTTTTAAGTTTTTCTAAAAGTTATAACTCTTCTAAATGGTTGTCTTGACCAGACATGAAGAGTCTATAAAAGCAAGGCTTTGATTTTCTTTTAAATACACTTATACACTTTTACACTTATTCAATCAATCTTTTAGAAGCCTTGAATCTCTTTGAACTTCTTCTTCTTCTTTGTACCAAAAGCTTTCTGAAGTTTTCTGGTTTTCTAAACCTTGAAAACTTGTGCTATTTATCTTTTCATTCTCTTCTCCCTTTGACAAAAAGAATTCGCCAAGGACTAACCGCCTGAATTCTTTTTGTGTCTCTCTTTTCCCTTTTCCAAAAGAACGAAGGACTAACCGCCTTAATTCTTTTGTGTCTCCCTTCTCCCTTGTCAAAGAATTCAAAACGACCCAGTCTGAGAATTCTTTTGATTCTTCCCTTTCCCATATACAAAAGATTTCAAAGGACTAACCGCCTGAGAATTCTTTTGTATCCCCATTCACAAAGTTTCAAAGGTTTAACCGCCTGAGATCTTTGTCTTAACACATTGGAGGGTACATCCTTTGTGGTACAAGTAGAGGGTACATCTACTTGGGTTGTTGACTGAGAACAAGAGAGGGTACATCTCTTGTGGATCAGTTCTAGTGGAGGGTACATCCACTAGGTTGTTCAAAGAGAACAAGGGAGGGTACATCCCTTGTGGATCTTTGCTTGTAAAAGGATTTTTACAAGGTTGAAAGAAATCTCAAGGACCGCAGGTCGCTTGGGGATTGGATGTAGGCACGGTTTGTTGCCGAACCAGTATAAAAACTCTTGTGTGTTTGTTTCCTTCTTCCCTACTCTTTTACTTTCCGTTGTGCATTTAATTTCCGCTTTTACTTTCTATTAAGTTTCTCTTCTACTCCTCATTCTCTTAACAATTTAGCAAAAGCCTTAGAAGAGTAATTTTTAATTAGTAAAGGTTTAGAAATAATTAATTCAACCCCCCCCCTTCTTAATTATTCTGAGGCCACTTGATCCTGCATAATGGAGGGTTGAAATTGTTGTTGTCTGAATGGCTGTTGTTGTTGTGTTTGCTATTGTTGTTGTGGACCTCAAGTTCAGATGATTTCTCTAACTAGGATTGTAGGTGTTGGAGTAAGGATTGTATTGCTATTGTTGAGGTCTGAATAGCTATCCAAATTGCATGGAAGAAACATCAGTAGCTTGTTCCGTTTCTTGGAGTATGGAACATGCATCTGTTGGACGATTAGGAGCACAACATATACCACACAACCTTGGTTGATTGGCTGCCATCACATTTTGCTGTTGAATAATGGTTAGCTACCTCACAAGGGATGCCAATTCTATAAGTTTATTTTCTAGCCATTGATCATCAACAACCATAAAAATAGAAACTTCACTTGCAGTAGTCCTGGATGATTCATCAACTCTAGTACCAAATTGTTGTTAAATTGATGTCATGTTGGAAATCAATTGTTTGGTAGCAACAAGAGTTTTGTCCATTAAAGCACCTCCACTGGCTACATTAATCATACTTCTGTCCATTAACACCAATCCTTCATACAAATACTGGATCAACAATTGCTCACTGATTTGATGATGAATACAGGTGACACATAACTTGTTGAATCTCTCCCAGTACTCATAATGTATGTCCAGGTTGCTGCCTTATTCCATAAATTTCTTTCCAGAGGATGCTGTTTTGGATGTAGGGAATAAATTCTCTAAGAATTTTCTCTTCATATCTGTCCATGTGATGATAGTATTTGGCTGGGCTGAAGGTACAACCAGTGCTTAGCCACACCATCCAGAGAGAATGGAAATGCCTTCATCTTCACATATCTTCATGAATTTCATGTGGTCGCATGGTGGAACACGCTACATGAAACTCCTTCAAATGCTTGTGTCAATCTTCACCTGCAAAACTACACTATCATGCACAACTACACTTTTACTCCTATTACTTCTACTGAACCTATGAAATGTCTTATCTATCTCAGGATCATATGGATGCAAGTCACCTGATTTGGACCTAGTCATGCATAAATAAGCTCATTAGTGGCAACACAGATAAAAATAATGAACAACTACTCTACCAGGAGATTATTCACTATATTTGCTAAAATGCTATAGAAAATGGAAAAATGCCTTAAATTTTTTTTAAAAAATTCCAAAACATTACAGTATATGTCTAACAATCATTTTTAATTTTTGGTAATTTTTTTGGTGATTTTTAAAAATCATGAAAATAGAAAAAATTCCAACAGGGGTCCAGATCAATGAATTTGGCAAGAATAACCCCTAATGCTTGTGTTTGTCCTTTACACAGGCACCTGGATGTATGGATTTTTTCTACATTTTGGAAAAATTTCAGCCCATTTTGAGATAGTAGCATATGAAATGATGAAAATGCCCTTATCTCTAAAACTCATATTTAGAGGCAGAATTTGCCAATTTGAACCCAAACCTAACCCCAAGGGAATTACTGTTGCTCATAATAAGGGATAAACTTTGTGGAAGCAAAGCTTCGTGATGAATCAACAATGATTCAAAAGTGTTTTGATGATAACAATGATGACAAAGGTGATGAACAAAAAGCTCAAAAGATCAAAGAACAACTCAAGTGAATCAAGAACAAGTCAAGAGTTCAAGAATCAAGAAGAATTCAAGACTCAAGAAGAAAGTCTACAATCAAGAATCAAGATTCAAGATTCAAGATCTCAAGAATCAAGATCAAGATTCAAGAATGAAGAAAAAACTCAATCAAGATAAGTATTAAAAAGTTTTTGCAAAACTTTGAATAGCACATGAGTTTTTGACAAAACCTTTACCAAAGAGTTTTTACTCTCTGGTAATCGATTACCATATTGTTGTAATCGATTACCAGTAGCAAAATGAGTTTGAAAAAATTTTCAAACTGAATTTACAACGTTCCAATTATTTTCAAAAGGTTGTAATCGATTACAATGTTTTGGTAATCGATTACTAGTGCCCTTGAACGTTGAAATTCAAATTTAAATGTGAAGAGTCACATCCTTTCACTCAAAAGCTTTGTGTAATCGATTACACTTATTTGGTAATCGATTACCAGTGTTTGTTTCTGAAAAATCTAAAGATGTAACTCTTCATAAAGGTTTTGACTTTTTCAAATGGGTTTTAAGTTTTTCTAAAAAGTTATAACTCTTCTGAATGGCCTTCTTGACCAGACATGAAGAGTCTATAAAAGCAAGGCTTTGTTTTACATTTTTAATCAATCTTTCTAACAACTATCTTGAATACTTTTTCTTTTCCAATCAATCCTTTACAAGCCTTGAAATCTCTTTGAAGTTCTTCTTCTTCTTCTTTTGTACCAAAAGCTTTCTGAAGTTTCTTGAAAACTTGTGTTATTCATCTTTTCATTCTCTTATCCCTTTGCCAAAAAGAATTCGCCAAGGACTAACCGCCTGAATTCTTTTTGTTTCTCTCTTCTCTCTTTTCCAAAAGAACAAGGGACTAACCGCCTGAATTCTTTTGTGTCTCCCTTCTCCCTTGTCAAATAATTCAAAACGACACAGTCTGAGAATTCTTTTGATTCTTCCCATTCCCTAATACAAAAGCGTTCAAAGGTTTAACCGCCTGATAATTCTTTTGTATCCCCATTCACAAAGTATGAAAGGTGTAACAGCCTGAGATCTTTGTCTTAACACATTGGAGGGTACATCCTTTGTGGTACAAGTAGAGGGTACATCTACTTGGGTTTGACTGAGAACAAGAGAGGGTACATCTCTTGTGGATCAGTTCTAGTGGAGGGTACATCCACTAATTTCAAAGAGAACAAGGGAGGGTACATCCCTTGTGGATCTTTGCTTGTAAAAGGATTTTTACAAGGTTGAAAGAAATCCCAAGGACCGCAGGTCGCTTGGGGACTAGAGGTAGGCACGGGTTTGTGCTGAACCAGTATAAAAATCCTTGTGTGTTTGTTTCCTTCTTCCCTACTCTTTTACTTTCCGCTGTGCATTTAATTTTTGCTTTTACTTTCTGTTAAGTTTCTCTTCTACTCCTCATTCTCTTAACAATTTAGTAAAAACCTTAAAAGAGTAATTTTTAATTGGTAAAGTTTTAGGAATAATTAATTCAACCCCCCCCCCCCCCGCGTTCTTAATTATTCTGAGGCCACTCGATCCAACAAACTTTGGACACCAAGTTGTGCAGCCAAACTCCAGAAGACAATTTACTTCTATGACACACAATACACTACACTGTGCCTCTACACTGCTACTTTAAAAAGATTATGGTACTCATAAACCAAGAGGGGAGGGGTGGGGTGAATTGGTTTTCAAAACAAAATGAAATTTTAAAACTAGTTACAAAAACTTCTTTTGTACGGATCATATCACAAAACTTGATAAACCAAACTCAATCAATATTGAATCAATCAATCCTTTGTTAGACAAATGGCCCCAGTTATCTTAAGAAGGGGGGGGGGGTTGAATTAAGATATCACAATCTTTTCCTAATCAAAAATTCTATTTTGATTTTATCCCAACAACCCAAGATTCCTTTTAAAAATGAACTCCTAAAAAATAATGCAAATTAATCTTACTGAATAGAAACAATAAGCAATAAACAATAAAGGAGTTTAAGGGAAGAGAGAAATGCAAACTTGATTTATACTGGTTCGGCCACTTCCCGTGCCTACGTCTAGTCCTCAAGCAACCCACTTGAGATTTTCCACTCTCTTTGTAAAACACCTTTCACAAAGTCTGAACCACACAGGGACAACCCTTCCCTTGTGTTCAGGAATCCTTTACAACAAGAGACCATCGGTCTCTTAATCCCTTTTCAGAAGTAAGAAGAAGAGAAGAAGAAATCTCCCTCGAAAGAGATAGATTGTACAATGAAGATCAATCAAAATTCCTTATTGAATATGCAAGTGTTTTACCAAGGAATCTTTTTGAGAGGATAAGACATTTCAATTCAGAAAAACTCTCTTAATCTTTTGAGAGGATAAAACTTTTTGGGCCAATGAAAACTCTCTTCTAATTCGTGTTTCCAAGTCACATATAAATAGACCTTTGATGGCCATTCATAAACCATTTGAATAGATGTGACTCTTGGAAATTATTTTCTGAAAATCTCCTCTGGTAATCGATTACAAGACTTGTGTAATCGATTACAGGCTTTAAAATTTGGATCAAAACATTCAGTAACTGCTGGTAATCAATTACCATCCATGTGTAATCGATTACACAGTGTAAAATTTGAATTCAAATTTCTAATAGCTATTATAAGTCATTTTGGCCACTGGTAATCGATTACATCCTTTGGTAATCGATTACGAGAGAGTAAATCTCTTGAAAAAGACATTTTTGCTTAAATTTCTTGGCCAAACCTTTTGCGGTTTCAATTTGGAATTCCCTTCCTAAAAATACTAGAGATCTTCTTGATGTTGTATCTTGTATTCTTGATTCTTTGTCTTGAATTAAACTTGAGAGGCGCATTTTCATAAGACATCAAAACATCACGATCATATGGCATCATCAAAACATCAAAGGCAAAGTCTTTGCTTCTACACCCTTTACACAAGATCCTTGTTAATGTTCTTTCTTTCAAAAAGATATTTTCTTGAACCTTTAGTAACTTGATTAAGACCAGAATAAGAAAGAAAGATAAGATCAAGAGAATAAGTACACAACCTTTTTATATTGGTTTACTTTCTTCCACTAGAAAAGTTAATCCAGTTATCTAATCTAAAATGCAAATTAGATTTTCACTATGCATATAGAATCCTTACAAGCAATCACAAGCAATCTATAGTTTCCACCATGAAAAAGAGACTTAGGCACCCAACACTAGGGTCCTCTGTGAATAAGAGCCTAAGAGAAACCTACCCTTAGTCCAAACTAGAAACACCTATTCTAGCTTGCCTTCAATGATTCATGCACAAATAAAAGATGTGTAAAACCATACACAAAAAGCCAAGAGTAAAGATAGACACAACCTGATCAATCCTTTCCGCAAAACCTTGTTTGCCTGAGTAAGGTGGCTTCTTGTACTCAAGAAAGTAACACAACTCACTTATGACAAAAGATCTTCACAATCGAGAGATTTGAAGCTGTGATTTACTTTTTCTAAGCACTTTTTCTTCTCTTCTTTCTTTAACTAATAACAACATGTGATCTTAGCTCAATCAAAAGCTTATTTCATTGTGTATAGAAGATAACACAAGCTGGTAATTTATAGAGAAAATAGTTATAACCACTTGTAATTAATTAAATCTACAAGTTAATCAATTAATTCAATGAAGCAATCAATTAGATTATCTTTTTAATCGATTAAAGTGTTCTTCCTAAAACTTAGAAACAACTCAAGAATAATGTAATTGATTAGATACTCAAAGTAATCGATTAAAGTGTTATTGTTCACTTCTGAAACACTTATAGAAAGAGAAGTAATCAGTTATATCACATGGTAATTGATTAAAGCAGAGACTACTGAATAAATCAGTCATTGTCTCCAAAACAACTGTGTATTCGATTATGATAAGGTTGTAATCGATTAAAACAGAGAGTTTTGCCTTCTGAAGAAATTTTCTTCTCACTCACTCATGATTATGCATGATGCATAAAAGATATGATATGAACTAAGATGCAACATTCAATATAACAACCAATACAAATGCCACTCAAAGAAGTTGGTCATGTAAAAGACAAAACACCTTCAAGCTTTTATCCAAGCTTTAAGCTTTAGTCTTCATGTTGCTCATGTTGCTCCCCCTAACTCTAACAATCTCCCCTTTTTTGGTTTTGACGATGCCAAACTTGAATATGACGTTGAGTGCATTTGGAGGGTCTGAGTCTTGAGATTAGAGACTTGTTTTTCTTAGTCAATCTTGAAAATTCTTAACACTTAAGAAAAGATCAATTCATATCATCATCATCATATATCATACTTAATAATTTTACTGATGCTAATGCAAGCAATAAAGAAATAAACTAGTTGATCTCCCAAATGCTTATGCAATGCAAGCATATATGCAGTTCATCTCCCCCTTTTGGTATTAACAAGGCCAAAAAGTTTGAACTTATGCACAAAAATAGAACACACAAACTGAAGGGAAATAAAACATAGCATTTCATTAATGATGAAACATCATAAACCATTAATCATTAATCATTGAGCTTTCTGATCAAACACTTAATTTTCATCAAACAAAAACAAACATGACCAAACATAACAAACCATACTAACAAACAGCAGAACACAAACAACAAAACCAAACATTGAAACATAACTATGCTTCATCCTCATCCGGGTTACGGAGGTTACTAAGGGTTAGCCTAGTTTCTATGTTCTCCAATTGAGTTGCACTACTCTGTTTTCTACTACTTTGCTCTAATGCTCACTGTAAAACACTTTCCTACTCACACATGTTCTATATAACACATTAATAACACCAATGCAATATGTCAAACAGTTAGTGTATGAAGAAAGATAATGCAGAATGCACAAAATGCAGTATGCTGTAAAATGCAAAACAAGCATAACATGCACAAATAAGTATTTTTTTTTCTTTTTCCAATAGACAGATACAATCCTATACTACTAGACTAATCTCAATTATGAGTGAATCAAGGTTGACACACAATTAAATTGTATCCCTGGCAACAACACCAGTTTTGATAATGACTATTGAATCGATCCAAAACAAATAAAACTAGGGAATTCTACACTACAGGATTAACCTAGCTCGACTCAAAGATATGATTCTTTTTGGTTCCTACTTCAATTTACTTATAAACAATATGGGGAATTTCAATGAATAGTTTGTAGGAAAATATAAAGGAATACGGAGACACAAAAACATAGATGAAGAAATAGAACAGAACAAAAACATAATACGAATCAAGTTTAATAGCATCAATCTAATCCACCAAACCAATGAAAATTGAATTATCACAGTTACTACAAATGATGTTCAGAGTGTGAAAGTTCAATCAAATGAATTAGAGATAGTTCAATCAAATCAATCCTAAATTATTTGAGATCACAAATTAGGTTGGAAAATCATTCAAATAATCTGTGATTAAATTTCAAAATTAAGAAATAAATTCATAACCTAATTCGTTTTCAATCCTAAGCATAATCATAATCATGAAAATTGAAAATAGGATTGAAGAAAAAGATGATCATTCACAAAGATTAGAAATATTAAACCAAAACTCAAATTTAGCCTTGCTTGGAGTGGATCCTTGGATTGATTAAGTGTTTAGCCTTCCATGATCATCAGCAATGGAAAATTTATGAAATTTGTGCAAGAGAAAAGAAGAACATAAGTGAAAAGAGGAAGAAGAATGAAGGACATTTGAGAGAAAAAGAGAGAAAAAGTTTGATCCTAAAGCTTGCACAACAAGTAACTAAATCTATTTTTTACAAAATAAAATAACTAACTAACTTCCACTATTATATAGAGTGATTACTCATAAGGAAGGTATGGGCCTTGATTAGGCTCATCTAATCTACCTAATTAAACTAATTACAAAAAACCCAAACTCGTAGCCTAATTATTCAAGGGCAGAGATTCTGACTTCCAAGCCAAATTAGACCTTCGAAATGACAAAAATGGCCTAAGCTTATTTTTGACAAAATTAAGGATAATTTTCTTAGCTTTCCAAGGACTACTCACACGCTCCATTTCGAGTTCTGTAATGTCCTATAGTCCCTTCACAAGAAAGATAGATCAAGTAAGCGCAAAAATCCGAAAATAAGCCATAATTATCAATTAAGCTCAAGAATTTGCCTAAGACCAAACCTAAGTTAAAGTGAGAAAATAAGGGTCAAACAGATTAGGGTATGACTTTAGATTTGGCTTGTTTACATGGTATGCACTTGTCACAAACAGGTTGCACATCATGCTTCATGCTAGGCCAATAAAAACAGGTTACACATCATGATTCAAGATGATCCTAAGTGTTCTCTTATCAAAACCCCAACCGACATCGCCCAAAATGTAGCCTCGATAGATTTTAACCTAAAAATATCCCTGCCAATGTCTGCTGAAAAAAGTCTAGTCGACATCGACCAAAAATTGACACTACCGATGTCGGCCAATAAACATCATAAGAAAAAAAAACATTGCACAAATGTTGGTTGAAAAACAACCCTTCTTTGCTAAGATATCCTTAGCATACAAGTCCTTCACAAACTCAAAACCAAGCAATTTAGTTTTCAAAGAAGTAAGCAAAGCATCAACCACTGTTTTCCTTACCATTCTTGTACTTGATCACATAATAAAACATCTCAATGAATTCCAACAACTTGGAATGTCTCTTTTGAAGCTTACCTTGAGGTTTTAGAAACATCAAATTTTGATGGTTAGAATGAATTATGAATTCCCTTGGCCACAAATAGTGTTGTCATGTCTACAAAGCTCTTACAAAGCATAAAACTCTTTGTCATACGTGGAATAATTCAATGCTGCCCCATGAAGCTTTTCACTAAAGTATGCAACTGGTTTAGAGTCCTGCATCAGTACAACCCCTATTCCAACACCAGAAGCATCACATTCATTTTCAAAAGCTTTATCAAAGTTAGGCAAACAAAGCAAAGGTACATTGGTCAGCCTATCTTTTGATAAATTAAAAGCTTTCTCATGCACATTAGTCCACTTGAACACCACATTCTTTTTTGCAAGTTCACTTAAAGGTGAAGCAAGTGAACTAAAGTTCTTCACAAATCTTCTATAAAAACTTGATAAACCATAAAAAATTCTTAACTCATTAGCATTCTTAGGTATAGGCTATTCCCTAATTGCCTTTACCTTTTCTTCATCCACACTTATTCCTTTTGAGCTAATGACAAAACCCAAGAACACAATAGATTCATGGCAAAAAGAACATTTTTAAGATTGGCATACAATTTATTTTCTCTCAAAACATTAAGAACAACATGTAAATGACCAACATGCTCCTCTGATGTTTTTCTATAGATCAAAATATTATCAAAATACACCACAACAAATTTCCTAATGAAAACATATGAAACATGGTTCATTAACCTTATGAAGGTACTGGGTGCATTAGATAAACCAAATGGCATCACCAACCACTCATATAAACCATATTTTGTTTTAAAAGTTGTTTTCCATTCATCACCTTCTTTCATGCAGATTTGATACTATCCACTCTTCAAATCTATTTTAGAAAACATACATGAACCATGCAATTCATCAAGCATATCATCCAATCTAGGGATAGGATATCTATACTTTATAGTGATATTATTTATACCTCGGTAGTTTGTACACATGCACCATGTCCCATCTTTCTTTGGAACCAAGATCACAGGAATAGAACATGGGCTAAGACTTTCCCTTAAAAATCCCATTTGCAAGAACTCATCAACTTGCCTTTGAATCTCCTTAGCTTCTTCTAGACTTAACCTATAGGCTGGTCTATTTGGAAGTGAAGCACTAGAATGAAGTCCATTTGATGCTTAATACCTTTTAAAGGAGGAAATCCATATTGAATTTCTTCTGGAAAAACACCAAAAAATTATTGTAACAAGGAAACAACCTCACAAGGCAAAGAAAAGTTAAGATCGTTAGTAAAATAAACATTCTTGTACATGAGTACAAGTAGCTACTCTCTAGTCATCAAAACACTCTCAACCTCTCTTTTCTTTGTAAATGCACTCTCTTATTTTCTCTTTTTTTTATTCTTTTATTTCTTTTGCTCACTCTTATTTTTGTTTTCTTTTTCTTTTTTTTCTTGAATGCTCAATTGTTCTTCTTTCAACTTACACTCTTTTACAATTTTGATTTGATCAGCATAGGCCTCAACAGGTCAGATAAGTGTAAACACAATGGTGTGATTGTTCAAAAGAAGAGAATATAACCATCATGAGTAACCTTTCTATCAAATTACCATGGACGCCCTAGAAGTATATGCCTAACATGAATAGGTACCACATCGCAAAGAACTTCATCCTTGTATTTACCAATGGAAAAAGAAACCAACACTTTGCTTGGTCACCCTTATGTCTCTATAATCATTCAACCACTGAAGTATATATGGATTAGGATGCTTTAATGTGGGCAAACCCAATTTCTTAACCAACAAGGTGCTAGCAACATTAGTACAACTTCCACTATCAATGATCAAATTTGATACCTTGTCTTTTATGTGGCATCTTGTATGAAAAATATGCCTACGTTGCTCCTCATCACCTCCTACCTTAGGCTGCATGTTAAGAGCACACCTAATAACAAGCATATCTCCATTTACAGGTTTAGTGACCTAACATCGCTCCAATCCTCCAATAGTGACATTTCATCTTTGATTAAGCTCTCACTCTCTATGGTTCCATTATCCAACAATATCATGGCTCTTTTATTTGTGTCATACCCTAATTTCGTCCGGGGACGATTATTTGTTAATATTTGGATTCTTATCGACCGAATTGAGCTGCTGAACACTAATTGTCGTGCAAGCCGAAGGGTTTTGCAACGTTTCAGAAGGAAATGAGCAAAATACTCAAAATGGGGGCAAAATGGTCAATTTAGGGTTTTGCAACATTTCAGAAGGAAATGAGCAAAATACTCAAAATGAGAAAAAATTTTGTTTAATTTAAGGTTGTCGTTCCTTGTGATGGAAGCGTGGGGTGCTAATACCTTCCCTATGTGTAAATGATGCAATCCTACCCCCCTAAGGGTATTGGATAGAAGACTCCAAGAGGCTTGGGCTAGAGCTACTAAAGAAGGCCCTAGGGTTCTCATGAACCTTAGGGTAGATTTTTGAGCCCATGGGTCAAGGCTAGATTCACTCTTCTTTGTAAACATTAGAATAGGTTTTTTCCTTCTTTTGGGCCTTGTATTTTGGTCATTCTAGTAGTATAGGGTTTTTAGCCTTGTATTTCAGGACATTTTGAGTGGTCTTTATAGTAGGGACTTTTTTTTTGTATTTTCATGTATTTTGTCATGGGGGTGAGCTTAGCAATTATAGGGGTGTGTAGCTAAGCTCTAGCTTCTCTTCTCAAGGAGGTGAGCTTAGTTATTAGAGGGGTGTGTGTAGCTAAGCTCTAGCTTCTCAAGGAGGTGAGCTTAGTTTTTAGATTGGTGTGTGTAGGTAAGCTCTAGCTTCTCAAGGAAGTTTTCTCAAAGAAGCTTCTCAAGGAAGTTTTCTCAAGAAAGATTCTCAAGGAAGCTACCTAGTCTATACATAGAAGCATGTGTGACACTTGTTGTAACTTTGATGAATGAAAGTCTTACGAGACACACTTCAAAGTTCCACTTCTCTCCCTCTTTTATTCCTTCAATTTCGTGCTCCTCCCTTCTCTCTTTCTTTTCCTCCATTAAAGCACCCTTTCAAGCTTCTTATCCAAGGCAATTCTTGGTGGTGAAACTCCTTCTTCTTTGGCTTATTCCCTAGTGGATGGTGCTTCTCCTTTCCTCTTCTCCTTTGCCTTCTGCTGCGTCTCCATGGTGTAAAATCACCATGGAAGGACCTCAATGAAGCTCAAAGATCCAACCTCCATAGAAGCTCCACAAGCAAGCCTCCATCAAGTGGTATTAGAGCATCTTCATCTACGTGATGTTCTTTTGCTTCCTCTATCTTTTTGTTCGGTGAACTCTCTTTAATTCCTTGTTCTTCATCTTATTCTCCTTGTATATCCTCCATTCTCTTTTGGTTTGGTGCTGTTTAAAGTAGATTAAAAAAATAAACCGATTAAATCTTAGATCTACACTTGTTCTTGCATTTCTATGTGTCATACCCTAATTTCGTCCGGGAACCTTTGCTCGATGACGTGCGACCATTCTTTGGTCCTCGTGAGGTGCTTGGCACCCATCATTAGGCAATTTGTGAAATTTCAGGACATGCCGGAAAACCAAAAAAATATTGATGCACAATCCGTAAGTTTCCGTGACACACCGGAAATCAAAAGGAAGCATCGTTGCATAATTAAGTGAGGTTCCGTAACATTCCGTAAGTCAAAAAGGGGATGATTATGTAATTCGCAAGGTTCCGTAACATTACGGAAAGAAAAAACAAGTATCGTTACGAAATTCGTAAGTTTCCGTAACTTTACGAAAAAAGAATCACCAAAAAACAGCAGAGGGGGTGAACTTGGTAAAAATGGGGGTGCAAATAGCACCCAGGCCCATTTGGGCCCTCCAGAAGATTCCTCCAGAAGGCGGTTGCTTCTGGAGGAAGCAACCCTGCTCGCCTGGGCGAGCTGAGCTCGCCTGGGCGAGCTGGGCGGCAACCTCCTCCCCTATTTTGCTATAAATAGGGGAGGAAATGAAGAAGAAAAGGATCCCAGCCCCTTAGGCACTTCTCTCTCTTTCGAATTTGCTTGGAAAAATTGTTTCCGTGAAGAAAATCTAAGCCAAGGCGCTTCCGAAACGTTTCCGTAACGTTTTCCGTGAGGAATCTCGCAAAGGTTTTAACCGTTCTTCGACGTTCTTCATTCGTTCTTCATCGTTCTTCGATCTTCAACGGGTAAGTGCCTCGAACCAAGCTTTTCGATTCATTCTATGTACCCGTAGTGGTCCACATTGTGTTTCGTGCATTTTGATTCTCGTTTTGTTTACTTTTTATACCCCCTGTTGACATGCTTAAGCCATTTTACTTAAGTCGTTTCTCGCTTAACTTAAAAATAAAATAAATTTTCACCGAACGTTTGAATTGTATTATCCATTAGCTTCGGTTAAAATCAATTCCGACTGTTCGGTCATGCCGTAACCACGTTGGAAACCAAAAAAAGTAAAATAATAATAAAATAATCAAAATATCTTGAAAAATAATAATAAAATAATCAAAATATCTTTGAATAAAATAAATTAAAAAAATCAATCGGACGTTTTTCTTTGGAAGTTTCCTTGAATGAATTGATTAATAACCAAAGTGAAACTAAGAATAAAATAAGACTCACAAATCAAGTTTTGTCCGAAAATCACTAAAAACCGTTTTAAGGTCCAACGCCTTAAACGGTCCTCTTTGCTTTTATCGGTTAACATGGACCGTTCAAAAGCATAAAATCAACATGTAACTTTACCACTTTTGAAAGAACTACGTAGGTCTGAGTTCCTCATTGAGGATACGTAGGAGCAAAAGCCCCGCTTTTGTCGACCACCCCAAGAGATCGTTAATGGTCCAATGCCTTAATGTTTCTCTCCTTTCAAAAACAAAAGATCGTTAATGGTCCAACGCCTTAACGTTTCTCCCCTTTCAAAATCAAAAGACCGTTTAATGGTTCAACACCTTAAATGACCTTTTGCTCAATAAAAACATATTTTGCAAAAAAAGACAAAAACAACTTAACCAAACACTTTGTTCCAAAAGAACTACGTAGGTCTGATTTTCTCATCCCAAATTGAGGAATACGTAGGAGCAAAGGGAAACACCCTTGTCGACCACAAAAAAGAAAAAATATAAAAAGGGTATAAAGGATATAAGAACATAAAAGGGAACATAAAAATCAAAAGTCATGTTTGCACATTCGATTAAAGGCTGCCGTCCCTTGGGACGGGCGTGTGGGGTGCTAATACCTTCCCCGTGCGTAAATACAACTCCCGAACCTTTCACTAAAAAGTTCGTAGATCGCGTCTTTTCCGGTTTTTCCGACGTTTTCCTCAAATAAACGTTGGTGGCGACTCCGCGCGTATTCCTTTCGTGGAACACGCATCCCGCGAGTCACGCGTCGCCCTCCCGCCGAAGGGTAGGTTGCGACAGTTGGCGACTCCACTGGGGACTATTTTTAGAGAGTTAGGCCATTTAATCCTGTGCAATGTTTTATCATGACTTTCTCCTTTGTTGGTTTCCCTTTATTTGTCTTATGTTCTTGTGTATATAAACTATTTGTTGCTTTTAGTGTGTTTTAGAATGTATGCATGAGGTAAATATTTATTCATTTGATGCACACAAACACCAACACTATTTGCACACACTGTGACTGAAAAAGGGCCCTACACCCGGGTTCATGGGAGCATAAGGAGTGGAGGTGAATCTGTGATCATGCTAGGTCTCCGACTTGCTTGATTACAGTGAACCCTCATCTAGAGCTTTTCTCTTTGAAAACCTATTGTTGCTAGTAGTCCCTACTGCTACAATGTGTTCTTCAAAGGGGATGATACCTCTAGAAACCATCAAGAGAGATATAACTACCTTGGGGATTATTACTAAAAGCCTAGTTAGTTCTCTCCCTTATAGGTCCTTTAAATAGGGGCACAAAGCAAACACGCTGCGTGCCATTTTTCACACTGCCATGCATGAGTATCATATACCCTTTTGTTTATGTTCAATAAATATTGTCATACTGTGTACATTCCCGCATTGTGTCTTTTGCATAGGCATTGCATATGGGTTCGGTCTTGATCCCTACTGTAAACAAACCAACGGAGGGTCCGTGTCGCCTTCTTAAAAACGTGCGTTGGGGGCATTTTGCTACCCCTAGACGTCGTATCTAAGAAGGGGACAAATTCCCCGGATCCCCGCATTCCTAGATTGCATCTGTGTCATATGCATTCCATCATGCATTCATCCATTCCACCCATGAGATATCGGAGTTTTGATTTGCACCAGCTTTTATCTCACTTTAGTAAGCATGGGAACAAATCAAACCGGCAAGAGGTTCTACCAAGTCAAGGTCAAAAGCCCAGATACCACCAGCATCAAGGAATTAGGGCGGTTGATGGAACCCCTCCAAATGCAAGCCTTCCGCAAGACTTACGGAAAGATCTTAGAGTTGACCATAGCAGAGGTGTCCATAGAAGCCATCGCATCACTTACCCAATACTACGACCAGCCCTTGAGATGCTTCACATTCGGGGACTTCCAATTAGTACCAACCATTGAAGAGTTTGAGGAAATTCTAGGATGTCCTCTCGGGGGAAGGAAACCATATCTTTCCTCCGGGTGTCTCCCCTCTTTGAGCAGAATTGCAACTGTGGTCAAGGATTCAGCCAGAGGTTTGGACCGCATAAAACAGACTCGGAACGGCATAGCGGGCCTGCCACAGAAGTACCTAGAAGACAAGGCGAGGGGTATGGCCAATCAAGGAGACTGGGTCCCATTTATGGATGTGTTAGCTTTGCTAATTTTTGGGGTCGTCCTCTTTCCAAACGTGGATGGTTTGATAGACCTAGCAGCAATCGACGCTTTCCTTGCCTACCACCATAGCAAGGAAAGTTCGGTGGTAGCTGTCTTGGCAGATCTATTTGACACATTTGACCGAAGGTGCGAAAAGAGTAGCGCATGGATCATCTGTTGCTTACCCGCCCTCTGTGTTTGGTTGGTTTCACACTTGTTCCAACAAGACACAAGACATCCATGTCCGCTCCTGAGCCATCGCTCATGTACTGAAATGAGGAGAATAGATTGGGACCAGCTCTTGGCCGGGATAGGAGGTAGAACAATCAGTTGGTTCCCCCGATGGAAGGAAGGAAAAGAAGGAGTCCTTTTCTCATGTGGAAGATACCCAAACATTCCGCTGGTAGGAACGAGGGGTTGTATTAACTACAATCCCGCGCTCGCTATAAGACAACTAGGGTACCCCATGAGGGGAGCACCGACGGAAGAAAGCATGTCTCCTTTCCTTGTGAGGGATTTCGGCGCACAAAATTCCAAGACTATACAAAGAATCCATAAGGCATGGGAAACCCCGTTAAGGAAAGATCAAGAGCTTAGAGGCATTCGTAATGGCATCATTGGTGGGTATCACGAATGGCTGAAAGTTCGCATACGAGGTTTAGATTGGCTCGCCAAGTTAAAAGTCGTCAGCGAAGAGAATTTTGAAGCACCGGAAGAGGACGAGGAAGTCCAAGCTCTCAAAAGCGAGTTAGGAAAGGCAAAACTCGCCAAGGAGAAGTTCAAGTTGGCTGCTACACACGTTCGGAAGGAGTGTGCCGGGTTACGGGAAGAGAATGCAATTACCGCAAGAGCCCTTGAACGAGAGACCAAGAGGGCTCGCAAGGAAGAGTATGGCCGGAACAAATTTCGCGGAGCTCTATGGGGTAGCAATAGTGAACTCAAGTTGCGAAGGGAAGAAAGGGACCAGTCGCGAGCACATAGCATGGTTCTGAAAGAGGAGTTGATTGCTTGTTCAAGGTCCAAAAGAAGCTTGTCTCAGCGTCTATGCGAGACAGAAACCAACATGTTAGCTATCATCGCCAAGTACCAAGAAGAGTTGGGTCTAGCCACGGCCCACGAGCATAGAATCGCGGATGAGTATGCCCAAGTATATGCGGAAAAAGAGGCTAGAGGAAGGGTGATCGACTCTTTACACCAAGAGGCAACCATGTGGATGGATCGGTTTGCTCTTACCTTGAACGGGAGTCAAGAACTTCCCCGATTGTTAGCCAAGGCCAAGGCGATGGCAGACACCTACTCCGCCCCCGAAGAGATTCATGGGCTTCTCGGCTATTGTCAGCATATGATAGACTTAATGGCCCACATAATTAGAAATCGTTAGGAAACTTGTATGGTCTCTCAGACCTTGACTAGATATGATTTCTTTTTTTTGAAATAAAATGAGTTGGTCCCATGTTTCTACTCCAAAAAGCTTGTGCAAATCAAATCACTCCTACATCTCATCTCTAGCATGCATTTTCTTTCTTTACCCACTCCTCACGTTTGGTTTTTTAGGGAAAAACACCATAACTAAACGCGCCGCAAGGGATCCCTATCGCACCAGATCCAAATCTAGAACGATGGGTGATCAAGAGGAGACGCAGGAACAGATGAAAGCCGACATGTCGGCTCTGAAAGAACAAATGGCCTCCATGATGGAGGCCATGTTAAGTATGAAGCAGCTCATAGAGAAGAACGCGGCCACCGCCGCCGCTGTCAGTTCGGCTGCCGAAGCAGACCCGACTCCCTTGGCAACTACGCACCATCCTCCCTCAAACATAGTAGGACGGGGAAGGGACGCACTGGGGCACGATGGCAGCCCTCACCTGGGATACAACCGAGCGGCTTACCCTTATGGATTGCCGCCCAACTATTCACCACCCATCTTGCAAGAAGATGCGGGCCACATTGCTTCTCCCGTCCATGAAAAAGAGCCTCCTCAGCAGCCCGACGAAGTCCATAAAGACCCTCAAGATTATGCTCGGAGGGATGTCGAGTTTTATCCCCCGATCCCCGAAGGGCCGGCACCAGGCACGTTGCCCCAACCCAACATCGCAGCGTCGCCAATAGTTTTGTCTATGGAAGGGCCGCCCCCGGCAACTGAAGAAAGGAGGAAGCTCGATCTCCTTGAGGAAAGATTGAGGGCTGTGGAAGGATTTGGGGACTATCCGTTTGCAGACATGACGGATCTTTGCTTAGTACCCGATGTTGTTATTCCCCCGAAGTTCAAAGTGCCGGACTTCGACAAGTATAAAGGGACGACTTGTCCCAAAAACCATCTCAAAATGTACTGCCGTAAGATGGGCGCTCATTCTAAAGATGAAAAGTTGTTGATACACTTCTTTCAGGATAGCTTGGCCGGAGCTGCGGTAGTGTGGTACACTAATTTGGAAGCTTCCCGTATCCGTACATGGAAGGATCTGATTACCGCCTTCCTAAGGCAGTATCAGTACAATTCTGATATGGCTCCTGACCGTACTCAACTGCAGAATATGTTCAAGAAAGAGGGTGAAACCTTTAAAGAATATGCGCAGCGATGGAGGGATTTGGCGGCACAAGTAGCTCCTCCCATGGTTGAGAGAGAGATGATCACCATGATGGTAGACACTCTGCCAGTGTTCTACTATGAGAAGCTAGTGGGTTACATGCCGTCCAGTTTTGCGGATCTGGTGTTTGTCGGGGAAAGAATCGAGGTGGGATTGAAGAGAGGAAAGTTTGATTACGTTTCCTCCACAAACGTGAACGCCAAAAGAATCGGGGCAACAGGGGCAAAAAGGAAGGAAGGAGATGCCCATGCCGTCTCTTCAACACCCGCATGGGTCAAACCCCAGCAAACACCTCATGGTACCCATCAGTACGCGCAACATCACCCGAGCTTCTCGGCTCATGCTGGGAACGCCTCTAGCTCAACACCTGTGCAGCCTAAGGCACCCACCCAGAGGGAAGCTCCCCAAGTTCCAACTCCGAACACGACTCGACCGGCCGGTAGTTCCAACACGACAAGGAACTTCCCTCCGAGACCGTTGCCGGAATTCACCCCGCTCCCAATGACGTACGAAGATCTTCTACCATCCCTCATCGCCAATCATTTGGCCGTGGTAACTCCTGGAAGGGTCTTCGAACCCCCTTTCCCGAAGTGGTATGACCCTAATGCAACTTGCAAGTACCATGGGGGCGCCCCGGGGCATTCCATCGAAAAATGCTTGGCCCTTAAATACAAGGTCCAACATCTAATGGATGCCGGATGGCTGACTTTCCAAGAGGATCGGCCCAATGTGAGGACCAACCCGCTCGCCAATCATGGAGGGGGAGCAGTTAATGCAGTTGGATCCGATAGGCCCCACAGGTCTAAACCGTTGAGAGATGTGGCAACCCCTAGGAGGTTTATCTTTGAGGCCCTACAAAAGGGAGGTGTAATTCCCCATAGTGGGTGTAAGGAGGATTCCTGTCTGCTACATCCCGGCGAGATGCATGACATGGAGACGTGTTTGGAAGTAGAGGAATTGTTACAACGGATGATAGACCAGGGTCGACTAGAAGTCGACATTGAAGGAAAAGAAGAGCAGCATATATGCATGCAATCTACGGAGGGGAGTGGTGTTGTGAAGCCCAAACCCTTGGTGATCTACTTCACTAAAAGTGCAGCCTCGCAAAAGCCCGGGCATCCCTTAATGGCCAAACCTGTTCCTTTCCCGTACCAAAATAGTCACGCGGTCCCGTGGAGATATACGCCTCCGGAGAAGAAGGAAGAAGAAGTCACTGACGTCAGCTCGCTGTCGGCTAAAGTAACAAATATCACGGGACTGAGTGGTGTGACCCGTAGTGGTCGTGTGTTCGCACCTCCGGACCTACCAGTCCAACCCGCCGACGTCAAAGGAAAAGGAAAAGTGGTGGAGGAACAAGATGGCGAAGCACCCCACGCTTCGAATAAAGATATGCCAGCAAAGGGGCCCCCAGAGAAAAGGGAAGGTAGAAAGGAGGTGTCGCCAGAGGAAGCCAGCGAGTTCCTTCGGATAATTCAGCAGAGCGAATTCAAGGTTATCGAACAGCTCAACAAAACCCCGGCTAGGGTCTCACTGCTAGAGTTACTTATGAGCTCCGAGCCTCATCGGGCTCTGCTAGTAAAAGTGCTGAACGAGGCTCACGTGGCCCAAGATATTTCGGTAGAAGGTTTCGGAGGGCTGGTCAACAATATCACTGCCAACAACTATCTTGCCTTCGCCGAAGAAGAAATCCCCGCCGAGGGGAGAGGGCATAATAAGGCTTTACACGTATCAGTCAAGTGTATGGACCATATCGTGGCCAAGGTGCTCATCGATAATGGTTCCAGTTTAAACGTGATGCCTAAGAGCACTTTGGACAAGTTACCATTCAATGCTTCCCTTTTAAAACCAAGTTCAATGGTGGTTCGGGCCTTCGACGGCACTCGTCGAGAGGTTAGGGGAGAGATCGATCTCCCTGTACAGATAGGCCCTCACACCTGTCAAGTCACTTTCCAGATAATGGACATTAACCCACCCTACAGTTGCCTGTTGGGGCGCCCGTGGATCCACTCAGTGGGTGTTGTGCCTTCTACACTCCACCAAAAGCTGAAATTCGTAGTGGAGGGGCACTTGGTCATCGTGTCAGGCGAGGAAGATATCTTGGTAAGCTGCCCATCCTCCATGCCTTATGTGGAAGCCGCAGAAGAATCGTTAGAAACCGCTTTCCAATCTTTTGAGGTGGTCAGCATTTCCTCCGTGGACTCCCTCTTTGGGCAACCTTGTCTGTCCGAGGCGGCGGTAATGATGGCCCGAGTTATGTTGGGGAACGGTTATGAACCCGGGATGGGTTTAGGCAAAGACAATGGCGGCATAACTAGTCTGATAAAAACCCAAGGGAATCGTGGGAAGTATGGTTTAGGATATAAGCCCACTCAGGCGGACATGAAAAGAAGCATCGCGGGAAGGAAGAACAGTGGTCAGAGCTCGCGTTGGAAACAAGAAAGTGAAGGAAACCCGCCCTGCCACATAAGTAGAAGCTTTATAAGTGCGGGTCTGGGAGACGAAGGTCAAGTGGTCGCGATATGTGAAGATGATGTTCCAAGAACTCTGGATTTGGTCCGACCATGCCCTCCTGATTTCCAGCTGGGAAATTGGCGAGTGGAGGAACGCCCCGGCATTTACGCAACGAGCATAATGTAAACCTTTACGGTTTTAAAAGCTCTATAGTTGGGCCTAGGCTTTAGAGTTTTCATTTTGTTAAGGCTTTGTGTCTTTTGTTTTTGAATTTATAATACAAGGATCTTTCTTCATCTGTTCCTAGTCTCTACCCATTCTCATTCATTTGCATGTTTACTTCTTTTTCTAAAACGGCAGATTCGATGACGAGTCCCCCGAAGGTACTAATACCTGGGACCCGTCTATCAACTTCGAGCAAGAAATGAACCAAACGGAAGATGAAGGAGATGAGGATGTGGGACTTCCTTCGGAGCTAGAAAGAATGGTCGCCCAAGAGGACCAAGAAATGGGGCCTCATCAAGAAGAAACAGAGCTAGTAGACTTAGGAATTGGCAGTGGAAAGAGGGAAGTAAAGATAGGTACAGGCATTGCCGCACCTATCCGTGAAGAATTAATAACCCTGCTAAAAGACTACCAAGACATCTTTGCTTGGTCCTACCAAGATATGCCCGGTTTGAGTTCTGACATTGTGCAGCACCGATTGCCTCTAAATCCCGGGTGTTCCCCAGTAAAACAGAAATTGAGGAGGATGAAACCCGAAACGTCCTTGAAGATAAAAGAAGAAGTGAAGAAGCAGTTTGACGCTGGATTTCTGGCCGTCGCTCGGTATCCAGAATGGGTTGCCAACATCGTACCAGTTCCTAAAAAAGGTGGGAAAGTACGAATGTGTGTAGATTACCGGGACCTGAATCGGGCCAGTCCCAAGGACAATTTTCCGTTACCACACATCGATATCCTCGTAGATAACACGGCCAATTTTGCTTTATTTTCCTTCATGGATGGTTTCTCTGGTTACAATTAGATAAAGATGGCGCCCGAGGATATGGAAAAGACTACTTTCGTCACCCTGTGGGGAACGTTCTGTTACAAGGTGATGTCCTTTGGACTCAAGAACGCCGGGGCAACTTATCAACGGGCCATGGTAGCTTTGTTCCATGATATGATGCATCAAGAGATCGAGGTCTACGTGGACGACATAATTGCTAAATCTAAATCTGAGGAAGAACACCTTGTCAACCTGCGGAAGTTGTTCGAAAGGCTTAAGAAATATCAATTAAGGTTGAATCCCGCTAAGTGTACCTTTGGGGTCAAATCAGGGAAATTGCTTGGTTTCGTTGTAAGCCAGAAAGGGATAGAGGTAGACCCCGAAAAAGTGAAGGCTATCCTTGAGATGCCAGAACCCCGTACAGAGAGGCAAGTCCGAGGTTTCCTGGGGCGCTTGAATTATATTGCCAGATTCATATCGCAGCTCACCGCCATTTGTGAGCCGTTATTTAAACTCTTGCACAAAAACCAAACTGATCGGTGGAATGAGGATTGCCAAGAGGCTTTTGGAAGGATCAAAAAGTGCCTAATGAATCCTCCCGTGCTTATGCCACCAGTCCCTGGAAGGCCTCTCATTTTGTACATGACAATCTTGGACGAGTCAATGGGGTGTATGCTGGGGCAACATGACGAATCCGGGAAGAAAGAGCGCGCTGTTTACTACCTAAGTAAGAAGTTCACGACCTGTGAGATGAATTACTCCTTGCTCGAAAGAACGTGTTGTGCTTTAGTATGGGCGTCCCATCGCCTAAGGCAGTACATGCTGAGTCATACTACCTGGTTGATATCCAAAATGGACCCGGTTAAGTACATCTTTGAAAAGCCAGCTCTCACAGGACGAATCGCCCGGTGGCAAGTCTTGCTATCTGAGTTTGATATAGTCTACGTCACCCAAAAGGCGATAAAAGGAAGCGCTTTGGCAGATTATTTGGCTCAACAGCCTCTTAATGACTACCAGCCCATGCATCCGGAATTCCCGGATGAGGACATCATGGCCTTGTTCGAGGAAAAGTTGGACGAAGATCGGGACAAATGGACTGTATGGTTTGACGGAGCGTCAAACATTCTAGGTCATGGCGTTGGGGCAGTGTTGATCTCTCCGGACAATCAATGTGTACCTTTCACAGCCAGGCTAGGATTCGACTGCACCAACAACATGGCCGAATATGAAGCATGTGCCCTAGCCGTCCAGGCAGCAATTGACTCCGATGTCAAACTACTCAAGGTGTACGGCGACTCAGCGTTGGTAATCCATCAGCTGAGAGGAGAATGGGAAACTAGAGATCCCAAGCTGATACCCTACAAAGCCTATATCAAGGAATTGGCTAAGACCTTCGATGAGATTTCCTTCCATCATGTTCCCCGCGAGGAAAATCAAATGGCGGATGCACTTGCTACGTTGGCATCTATGTTCCAGCTAACACCGCACGGGGACCTACCCTACATTGAATTTCAGTGTCGTGGCAAACCCGCACATTGTTGCCAAGTGGAAGAGGAACGGGACGGAAAGCCCTGGTATTACGACATCAAGCGATATGTCGAAAGCAAAGAATACCCGCCAGAGATTGCCGACAACGATAAAAGGACATTGAGGAGGTTGGCAGCCAGTTTCTTCATGAGCGGGGGCACACTGTATAAGAGAAATCACGACATGACACTCCTGCGATGTGTGGATGCCAAGGAGGCAAATCACATGATCGAGGAAGTCCATGAGGGCTCGTTTGGAACGCACGCCAACGGGCATGCTATGGCCAGGAAGATCTTAAGAGCAGGTTATTACTGGCTTACCATGGAAAGTGATTGTTGTGTCCATGTGAGGAAGTGCCACAAATGTCAAGCGTTCGCAGATAATGTCAATGCCCCACCACATCCTCTGAATGTCATGTCCGCCCCTTGGCCTTTCTCCATGTGGGGAATAGATGTCATCGGGGCCATTGAGCCCAAGGCCTCGAATGGTCATCGCTTCATCCTCGTAGCGATAGATTATTTCACCAAGTGGGTCGAGGCGGCTTCATATACCAATGTCACGAGGAATGTGGTGGTCAGGTTCATTAAGAAGGAGATTATCTGCCGATATGGTTTGCCAAGGAAGATTATCACGGACAACGGCACCAACCTGAATAACAAGATGATGGGGGAAATGTGCGAGGAGTTTAAAATCCAGCATCACAATTCCACACCCTACCGGCCAAAGATGAATGGAGCCGTGGAAGCGGCCAATAAGAATATCAAAAAGATTATCCAAAAGATGACCGTGTCATACAAAGATTGGCACGAGATGCTCCCATTCGCGTTACACGGTTACCGGACTTCAGTGCGAACGTCAACTGGGGCAACGCCGTTCTCATTGGTATATGGGATGGAGGCGGTGTTACCATTTGAGGTAGAAGTCCCGTCATTAAGGATCTTGGCAGAATCCGGGTTAAAGGAATCAGAGTGGGCTCAAACACGCTACGATCAGCTCAACCTCATTGAGGGTAAGCGCTTAACAGCCATGAGTCATGGGCGCTTATACCAGCAGAGAATGAAGAGTGCATTCGACAAGAAAGTACGCTTACGCAAGTTCCATGAGGGAGACCTTGTGCTAAAGAAAATGTCCCATGCTGTCAAGGACCATCGAGGGAAATGGGCCCCGAACTACGAAGGGCCTTTTGTTGTGAAGAGGGCTTTTTCCGGAGGAGCCCTGGTGCTTACCAACATGGATGGCGAAGAGCTACCTTCACCCGTGAACTCTGATGTCGTCAAACAATATTATGCTTAGAAGCTGGGGCAGTTAAGGATGTCGCTGCATGTTCTCTATCTTTACGCGTTTTCTAGATTTCCCCCCGGGGATTTCCGGTCCGTTGTATCTCTTGTTACGATCTTTCAAAGAAATGAACATGGATTTGAGGCTTTTAGTCCTCATGTTAGTTTCACACCTTGCGTTAATTTGTGATCGCCTGAGCCCTTCCGCTCAGTTCATGGGATCCCCCAAGCGCTTAATTAGAATTGAACCTGAACCAACTTTCCCTAAATTTTCTGTGTTTGAAAACATTCATGCATACGCATACGCATACGCATGTATATTGTTGTGGTAAAACAGGGGCAGGATCACCTTGGGCTACCTTCTGGAGTGAAGACAAAACATGAATGGCAGAAACCAGTCAAGGTAGGGGTAATGATGCGGCCAAGATTGGCCATACCTGGTTGTTTATTACTTGCAGGTACTTAAGGATGAACGCAAGCGGGGATGGGGTCACGACCGACCGATCGTTGCTCTTCTCTGTGCGAAACAAGCAGGGAATGTCGCTGCAAGGCAGGCCCCGTATCCTTTCTATTTTGTAGCTTTCTTTTACTATTTGTTTGTTTTAAAAAGGAAAAGAGTAATAATAAGATAAGTAATCAACGCCTGATTCTAACCTAAGTAAGTTCAAGTTAGGCAAAATGCTAACCCATGAGAAGGGAGGGGACATGGTCAATGTTCCCCTCAAAAAAAAAAAAAAAAAAAAAAAAAAAAAAAGCACAGGTTAGCTCGCCCTGGGCGAGCCACCTCTGCACCAAAATATAAAAATGACGAAGGGGGGGGACGTTTTTTTCATTCAAAAACTTCCCCCCCCCTCATTCAAAAAGAAAGCTCACGGGACTCACGGATTTTGCAGCCCTTAGGTCACCATTTTTTGCGTTTTGATTCCGTTTTGCTCTATTATTCGTCTCCAACAAGTAAGTACCACATTCTTGGGCTTTCTAGCTTTCCATTGATGTATTTTGGTGCTCTAAATTGCATGTGTTTGCTAAGAAACGTGAGGGATTTATCCTCAATTGTTGCTTGTTTTTGTTGAATTGAGGGGTTGTAAGGGATGGCCTTGGCCTAGGGTGTATTCTGAAGTGATGGCGCATGCCACATTGTCCCCATTCTCTTGATATTCGTGCCTAACATGCGCCCACCAAGTGCTCGGTGAAATGCCTCAACGAGATATGAGCATGGTTTTGTGAGCTTTGGGTTGTGGGACTGTTTTATATGTATAGGGGCAGCATGAAGGATTTAAAATGAGTGCCCGAATGCAATTCTAGGCCTAGGAACCCAAGCTTTTAATTTCAATACAAGAAAGCATGACTTACGCCTAGGAATCTAAGTTTTGGTTTTGAATGAAAAAAGGCATGAATATTAGGACATGTTTGAGAGGTTGTTATTAGGAATTTAAATTTGGCTGCCCCATGAGGATACCTTGCACCTAGGTAGCATGGAAAATACCTTTCAACGGTATGTATATATGTGAATATATATAGCATGGAATGCCTTGCAAAATGTTGAATAAAATG